>NC_141148.1:57546059-57698010 GCF_053477565.2 Lygodium microphyllum | reverse complement strand
TTCAAAGGTGCTTGGATTTTTTTTTCAAGTTGCTAAAATATCACATACCGCCACTGTTATACCCTCGAAAGACTAAGATGGAAAAGTCAAAAAATAAAAAATGGAAGACAGCCCGGGCAAGAGGAAGATAGAGGATAAAGATGCACTTAGAAAAATTTTAAGACACAAAGTACATAAAAGTCTCAAATGTAAAAGGAAGCACACAATAATAAGTGTATCTTAATATGTTAGCAAGAAAAGCATTGGGTGCATTGCAATTCATTTTGTAAAAGAGCGTCTGACGTGCAAGTTGTAAAGAATAAGAGGTGCCGGTTGATGCCTACACTAATATGAAGAAGAAGAAAAGAGAGTAGAGGAATGAACAAAGGCCAGACCAAAAAGGTTCCTGTGCAAGTTGTAAAGAATGAGAGGCATGGGTAATATGAAGAAGGAGAAAAGAGAGTAGAGGAATGAACAAAGGCTGAACCAAAATGGGGATGGCTGTCCAAGGAGGGGATAAGAGATCGCATAAAAGTCAAGAAATGAATGAAGAAGCTCATTCTTGTGTGTGGCCAAACTTATTCTCTTCTTGCTTCTTGCTCTTGCTTCCTTCTTGTGCATGAGAGAGGAAGCATGAGAGAGAGAGAGAGAGAGAGAGAGAGAGAGAGAGAGAGAGAGAGAGAGAGAGAGAGAGAGAGAGAGAGAGAGAGAGAGAGAGAGAGAGAGAGAGAGAGAGAGAGAGAGAGAGAGAGAGATTGTGTGTGTGTGTGTATGTGCGTGCGTGTGTGTGTGTGTATGTGTGTGTGTGTGTGTGTGAGGAACTATAGAGAAGCTCTTCTTCTCGTCTCATCATTATCATCTTGTTCTCTTCCCCCTTCTTGTGCACATGGCTATGGAGATCAAAGGTTGGATCTTGGAGATGGAGCTTGTTTGAGGGCATATCTTGAATTGTGGAGCTATTGATGGTTCATTGGAGAAGAAACTCGATCATGTTCAAAGGTAAGCTCACTATATTGGTGTGTGGAAGAGTGTGCACATCTATGTGAGAAGTATCCATAACTCTCAGCTTGAAATGATTGAAGCAATAAGTGGTCCGTGGATCTTGGTGGTTTGCTTGCAAGGGTGATGATATTTTGGTTCCATTTTGTTGGGACCAACGAATTCAAGATTGAGTGCTTGTTGTGTGCTCCAAATCGAGTGATGAAGTAAGAGTTTGTCTCTGAAATGACACTTGGTTTTAGATAGAAAGCAAGGGATTCGAAGGCCATTCAATCTCTTTTGTGGTTTAGTTTAGGTTTAGAAAGCTTTTTGTGCATTGATTATAGTAGGAGAAGTGTATTCTAATTAGATTTGAGACATTAAGGTTTGGGGAATAAGGAAAAAAGGTAATGCTCTTATGTATAACCAAGAAACATGGGAATAGGGAAAGAAATGAATTTTTTTTTCATGTCCAGGAAGGAAAATAGAGCGTGGGGGGGAAAAGAGGGAACATAAAAGGTGAAAAAGGGGAAGAGAGAGATCATTTGCACACAGTGTGAGAGTCAGAGAGAGCTATTGAGAGAGAGATAGGGAGTGACAAGTCCATAGGCAACAACACATGCAATCTTTTCCATTGACACATTTTGGCCTTTTAGGTATGCTCTGAGTGCTTATTGTTGATTGTTGCATTCCTTAAGAACCCTAGTGCATTGAATATAGTGATTGTCAAGTCATTAAAGTGTATATTTGTGCCACTCGGTGTGTTTCCATGCGGCGCTTGGATGGCAACCACAGGCCTTAAACAATTGAATCCTGACCAGGGCTCAAATGTCCAAGCCACTTAAGTTGATCCTCTTGGACATTTGACTTGGACCAAATTTGGGCCTTGCACAGTTGAATCTTGGGCCTCCGTTAGGCACTCGGATGCTTAAACACCTTACCCTTGTTTGAGTTTGAGTTTGACCACTCCATTGGATAGCCACTTACCTTTAGTTACCCACTTGGATGGCTAAATCTAAGACTCAGGATCGAAAGTTGACTATTAGGGTAATCAAAACCCACTCAAATAAGCAACAATTGCATGAAACAGATTGGATGTAGGTGACTTCATTAAAGGTCACACTCTGCATTATAGACATTAAAGCACATGAGAAAGTTGAAAAGCCTGATTTTGCATATCTCACATCGAGTCGTGCTACTAGTATATAAGTGTTAGACATTTGTGACTATTGCATTAACAAGGAACACACTAAGGGAGATTAAGCTTAAAAAAATCCACTAGTGGAGTGCAACCCTAGGAATCAGATGAGTGATCCAAGACACCACAAACAAAGACCCAGAGAAGACAAAACCATCAGACTGATGAGGGAAGAAAAGACTAGCAAACATTAGGGATACATCTTTAGTCGACCTAGTTGACCTCATAGAAGCATTAGTGGGTTAGGAGACAACCATCATGGTAGGTACTAGCTCGGATGAGAATGACCTTGACCTTGGCAGAGTACTCGGACGACATATGGTGACTTGTCATATAGTACAACTAGCAGACAAGGATAATGCATCATGGAAAACCAATATACAATATCATAGCCGACCTTGAGGAGGATAGGAGACTAGGAAGGATAACATTGTAGCACATTGCGAGTTATAACTATGAGCAAAGGGCTTAGAGGTTGCATCAGGAGAGAGAGCTCAATGAGATTCATAGGATCCTAGCCATATCACGTAGGAACAGAATGGGAGATGATACTGATAGAGAGAGGGATTTAGAGGCTAACATTATAGTGAGCGAGCTACTCACAAAAAGCTTGCTAGACAATACCAACGTTGAGCAAAGTGGGACAGCCTTGGCAGCATCATTGCTAAGCTAGGATGGGAGTCACCCCAAATACTAGAGACTAAATGAAAATATCCATAGTTGTAAAGCAACTTGATAAATACCAACCAGACAATGACCCTTACAACTTTGTTGAGCAATTTGAGTAGGTGTGCGAGGCTAACAACCTCATGGACCCCACTCACAATGAGCACAAGCATTTGGTCTTTGCATGGGAGAAAAGGGACAGACTTGATTTACTAGTCTAGACAATGCCGAATGCAATAACTTCAGTGAGTTGAAGGATCTTTTTATTAAGAGATTCTTGCAGGTAGGATACATTGATAACCTCATTGTTAAGCTAATGAATGTAAGCCAAAAAGATAAGGAGGACATACAAGACTATGTCATACATGTGAAAAAAAACTCTTCAAGAGGATGCATGCAGTTGAGTAACCCAATGAAAGGGCAAAGTTTACCGTATTCATTAATGGGATCCACAACAAAGAACTCTATAAGGCCCTAGCAAGAAAATTAAATCTGCTAAGGGATGTGCTTGTAAGAGTCTTTGAGGGGGCCATAAGGGTGGATAACTTACTCAAGGAGAGAAGCTTTCGGGTTATGCAATAAGGGAGCAACACGTCTAGAAACATTGAGAGAACTGCAACAATTAGTGAACGAGCATTCCCCAGTGAATAAGGAAAGGGAAAGAGTGTCGAATAGACCCAAGCTAAAATTGGAGCTGACTAGGCTACAAGAGTCAATACTATGAAGGCCAATACAACCTCACATGTAGTATGTACACTATGGAAGGAACCACCTGCCATCTAAATGTCTTGATCCTAGATCATAGCCTTGTGCCAACTGTGGAAGATTTGCACATGACACCATGCTAGCTCTGTTGTCACCAAGGCAATTGCCTTATCAACAACCTTGCAAAGCCATACTATCTAGGAGTTAGGCAACAATATTGTAACAAGGGGGATACACACTAACTAGGGTTTAGACACCCCGTCACATTGATCGGGGTATTTAAGGTGTAAGAGCCCCAGATTAGGGCAACCAATTATTATCAAGATCATACTCTTCACCTTCATCTCTAGCTTCCATGGCTTCCTCCTCCCTTCTCTCCTCCCTTTTCTCTTTCTCTCTCTTCTTTTAGTCTGCTTCCTTCTTTTTCTTGCTCTCTTTCTCCCTCCTCAGCTCTTCTTCTCTCTCCTCTCAGCTTCTTTCATTACAAGTGGTATTAGAGCTTCAATCTTTGGTCCTTTTCTTCTTTCCCTTTCATCCTTTTTAAATCCCAAAAACCCTAGTTACTCAGCTTACAGGTACAAGTACAACAAGAAGGACTGTAGTTAACTTTAGCTTTTTGGAGCAAGTAGGAGCTATGGCTGGAGACTCAGACATATATGGAGGTAAAATAGTTAAAATAGCAGGTGGTCACTTCTTTTCATGCAAATTTTAAGGATTCCAGGCCAACTTTAGTGTCTTAGGAGTTGGAAGAGGGCAAAAACTTAGTTACTTTTTGCTCCAACCCCTTCCTCTCTCCTCCTAGGCAAGCTGCCATAGCTACACAACAGTGAAGAACCCTTCTTTCCCCCTGGAGTAGCCATGGGACTCCCCATCTGAGGCTCCAGGATCCTTCCCCACTTGCCCCTGGCCAAGGGCAGCACCCTTGTGGAGGGGCACATCCAAGTAGAGAGTCCAGGGAATAGTCTGCAAATTGAGGCACATTTTGCGCTGCTATTCCTTGCTCTGCTTGCCCTCCCCCAGCCCTCCTGAACTTCATCTCTTGCTGCCCTCCCCTCCTTGCCACTCTAGGGCACTGACTTAGCACATTTCTCTACCTCCTTTGGCACTCTTGCTCACGGGATTGATCCCCCAGGTGGGCAGCAGTTGGATTGTTTGGAACAGTTTGGGGCAACCATGGATTCTTGAAGCTGAAGCCACCCCTGACCATGGGAGCTCATACCCCACAAGCCCTTTAGCCTATGAATGATTTCTATTGCCCGGATGAAGATATTGAGTTCAATATGCATGGGAGCTTTGTGGGCAGCCATGAAAGCTTCACTTGAAGCTTCCCATCTTTGAAGCTCAAGTGCGGGAGCCTTTTTCATCAGCAAGAGCATTCGAATGCTGAAGTATTCTTCCACAGATGCCCAACCAACAACCGGATTTGATCAATGGAGCAATCGGGCACCATGATGACTTATGCTTCAATGGTCTTCCCAAGAATTAAAGAGGTATGCCAATCTGATCTTAATCTCTCAATTTAGCCACTTGTTGAGCGTAACCCATCGTTGGAGAGATTCAGATTGCATAGGTTAAGAGTTCAATCCTCTTCATGTGCATGCATAATAACTCTTCTTGGAAATTATTATAATGGCTGACATTAACCCCCATTTGGTCTTGTGATCTTGGATGAGCCCAAAATGAATAATATCCATTGTAAATTGGTAAGTAGTAGCCAGTGAGTCACTAGACTGCCAAGGTAGCCCCTACCCCAACCTTTGTGATTCCTTGCATCTCATGAAAAGACCAAATGTCTTCTTTCCAATGCACTTCATTTTGATTGCCTAATAAAAATGTCTGCCATGTATACTCCAACTGAGGAAAAAGGTCGATGCCAAGCGAGGTGGTAAGACAAAAGAGAGGTGACCCTCCCTTACCACTTAAGACCCTAAAGGGGTGCACAACCCGACCCGAGGGGAACTTTGCCCACGTTCTGATGATTTGAAGCCCGATACTTGTATTTAGGTGTAGGTACTTCCATGAGCCCCACTCCCCTGTCCTAATGATCCCTCTTGGATACCCCACCATGCTAATGGCACCGATGTATGACACTTGAAGTACATGCAATCAAGGAGATGTATGGTAGTGAATGTACTTATGCATTAATGGTAGAGTTGATGGGTATGCAATGATTCTTGGGATTATACTCAGTATGCTCAAAATGCTATTGATGTGACTGGTCAGGTCCTTGATCTATGCTTTATCCGTGTAAGACCTTGGTACTAAGGGACATGTAGTGTTTTTGGTCATAGCATGTAGGATTGTCACAAGATACCATTGCAAAAAATTTTGTTCTAAATTTGGGAGTGAACCCTATATCTCACCTTAAAGAGTGCTTTTTCCCCTCCGGTTTGAATCCAAAATCTCCCCAATCAAAGCTACGGTTTGAAAGTTATGCCCATTTTTGTGCACTAGGGTCACTGTGAACAGGATGCAGACCGCTCTAGGATAGGCATAGTAAACCCATTACAGAAAATTTTGATCATTTTCTGTCACAAAGGTTAATATGTTTTCTCGAAGAGGACATTTTCCCCTTCAACTTGAGCCCAAAATCTCATCAATTGGAGTTTCCTACAAAGAGTTACGCCCCTTTTACTAACAGCAGGTCCTGTGGACTACATCTAGATGGTTGGCCAAAAAGGCAAAAGCAAGGCCCAAGAGGAACTCCAGAGGGAGGTTAGAGACTCCCAGACCTCCATGAATGAGGAACCAAGCTTAGCGCAAGATTACCATGGTGATATATAGGAGGACATGCCTGAAACGGACCCATGTACCCTTCTCAATCACACCCTCTGTGCCAACATGAGCTCCATCATATGGAACAACACAATGATATGGTCACCAACCACCGCCAAATGATGTCCAAGTTTGATGAAGCAATCGAGCACATGGCTATCTCAAACTCGAAGACTCAACAGACCTTGGAGCAACTTATTACTCTTGTTGCCCAATTAGCGACCGCTTCATCCCAAGAGAAGACCAATGACTCTAGGCATGGGTTTAGACGTCCTCCCCATCAGGAACCATTGCATGGTCCACACGGTATACTTGGCGTTAAGGGAAATTTTCCTTCTACCTATGAGATCGGGGAACCCTTTGTCAAGATTGTGGGAGAGAAGGAAGGAGTATCACTTGTAGCTTTCTCACTTGCACAATGGGGGAATATACACACAAGTGGAGGCTGAAAACAATTTTCCTCTTCTTAGTTGTGTAAGCCAAAAGTACTCTAGTACAAAGAAATAGAAGAACCCTATATATGGGTCTCAAACCAAACTCAACTAACTAAGGTGGCATACTAACTAAGCCATGAACTAGAGTAGATAAGGATAGCTATCATCTAGCTATTATTCATGGGCAGTGTACCAACCGCATCTGCAGCTAACAAGTTGGTGACATAAATGCACAACAGTCACCCTGGCATATCACGAGTGGAGTTCGATATCTCAACACTTCCCCTCGAGCTCAATCCCAATTCCTGCACACCAAGCAGGTCTCTGAACTTGCGCAGCTTCTCTGCGCCCAATGCCATCGTGAATATGTCAGCTACTTGATCCTCTGTGCTGACATAAACTAGATCAATAAGACCTAGTAAAACCCTCTCCCGCACATAGTGATAATGCACCTCAATGTGCTTTGTTGTAGCATGATAGACTGGGTTATTTGCCAAGTGTATACTACTCATGTTGTCACAATAAATGACAATCGGCCCATCTGTAGGCTGATGCATATCATAAAGTAGCTTATGCAACCAAGCTACCTCACATGCAGCCATTGCCGCACCCTTGTACTCAGCCTCTGTGCTGCTCGACAAGGCAACTGTAGGCTGTTTCTTGCTGCTCCAAGTGACTGCAGCACTCCCAAAAGAGAACACATATCCATTGGTAGATCGTTTATCAGGAATACTACCAGCCCAATCAGCATTAGTGTATCCATGCAACTGTATCTAAACCCCAGTCTCATAAAATAGTCCATACTGCAATGTGGACTTCACATACCTGAGTATGCATCTAGCTGCATCCAAATGTGGTTTTCTTGGAGCCTGCATAAATTGACTTACCAATCCAACATCATAGCTCAAATCTCGCCTTGTAATAGTCATCTAAATCAAACTTCCCACTATGCATCTGTACATAGTAGGGTCTTCCAGAAGCTCACCTGCATCTGCGCTCAGCTTCACATTCTGCTCCAAAGGAACTGAAATAGGCTTACAGCCTGTCATCCCATATTTGGACAGCATGTCCAATCCATACTGCCTCTGCAAGAGCCGTATCCTACTTGGTGATCTAATCACCTCAATGCCCAAGAAATAACGCAACTTTCCCAAATCCTTCATCTCAAACTTCTACTTCAATAGCATTTTCACATGAAGGATATCTTCATCACTATCACCTGTCATAATCAAATCATCAACATAAATGACAAGTAGCATAATACCTTTCTCGTTTTTTCTTTCTGCAATTCCATTTTGCTGTGGGGTATGACTACATGAATATTGCTGCTTTATGCCATGCTCCTGTAAGAACCTTGCAAAATCATTTGAGAGGTACTCTCCCCCTCCATTTGACCTTAGGCATTTTATTTGTAGGCCTGTTTCTTTTTCAACCATAGCTTTAAGAGTTTTGATATGCCCAAAAACTTCACTTTTCTTTTTCATAAAATACACCCAAACTTTTCTGCTATAGTCATCAATAAAAGTGACAAAATAATGACAGCCTCCAATAGATGCAGCTTTAGTAGTCCACACATCAGAGTGGATTAATTCCAATGGCTTCTTACTCTCTTGAACATGTCTAGGAAATGGTTACCTTGCCTGTTTTCCAAATTGACAGGCTTCACATACCTTATGCATTTTTGCAACCTTGAATTTACGCAATCCTGCAACAATATTTTGGGCCTGCATTGATTTAAGTCGCTGTACATTAACATGACCAATGCGTTTATGCCAGATATCAATATCTGCAACTACATCGGTCCCATGTGCAAACATTGTTGCACTCAATTCAGGCATGTCTGCATCCAACGTAAACATTCTGCCCTTCTTCTTTCCTTTTGCTATCAAGCGACCTTTATTTTTCATATCCTCAACAAAGCATCCATGAGGATTAAATCTGACCTGCAAGCCCTCCTCAACCATTTGACAAACAGAAACCAGATTCTTGGTGATATTCGGGATATGAAATACATCTGACAGGTATTTCTTTTTTCCATCCTGCATAGACAAATAAATTTTTCCAATCTGCACAATAGGATGTGCAGTATCATCACCAATCTCCACAAATCCTGGTTTTTCCATTTTCCTTGCATCCTGCATCCATTCTGCATGACCTGTCATGTGGTTTGATGCACCTGAGTCAACATACCACACATTGTTGCTTTCTTCTGCACTTGTCACAGAATTGGTCATGTGCTGCACCATAAACAAATGCTCATTTCTGTCATCACCTTGTCTACTAGAAGATGCATAATTCCCTTGTTGCAATTTTCCATTCATGATGTCATTCTTCTTTTTATAGTAGTCTTTAGCCATATGACCCATTTTACCACAGTAGTAGCATTCAACATTGCTGTTTGCATTTTGGCCTCTTTGTCATCCACCACGACCTCTTTGGCTCCCCCTACCTCTAGAGTTACCACGTCCTCCTCCATAGGACTGGTTTTCTTGAGTTTGCTATATATTCTGATTTCTACCACGGCCTCCAGATCGGCCTCCTCTACCTCTGCCTCTACCTCTTCCAGCATTTGAGTAGAAAACAGTTTCTTTTGAAGTTCCTCCTGAAGAAGATGCACCACCATTTCTCTGTTCCTCAGAAATTAGAAGAGCAATCAACTCCTCAAAATCAAGAAATATTTCACGGATGGAAATGGATGTTCGGAACTGTGCATAATCCTTTCCTAGACCATTCAAGGTCACATAAACTAAATCATCATCTTCCACTGGCGACCCAATCGAAGCAAGTGCATCTGCAATCTTCTTCACCTTCATGTGGTAGTCATTGATGCTCCTACTTTCTCTTTGCACATTGTGCAACTCTTGCTTGAGCTGCATTTTCCTAGCTTGTGTATTTGTGCTATACATTTTTGACAAAGTATCCCATGCCTCCTTTGGTGTAATTGCATCCTGAATATGCACAATCATAGAGTCTGAAATACTGATAGACAGCCAGTACATAACTTTTCTAGCTCTCTCATACCATCCTTTAAATGCTTGCATTTGCTGTTGATTGGGAACATCAGGAAGAATTGGTTCTTCTTCGTTTCCTGCAACGAATTCCCAATATCCTTTTCCCATAAGGAAATTCATCATTTTAAACTTCCATGCTTGGAAGTTGTTCTTGTCAAGCTTTTCAGTGACAATCTGTGAAAGAGAATCAGACGCCATTACAGAACACTGCAAAGAATTCTATCACTGCAAAAAACACAGCTTTAGCCTCACAAGGGCAAATTTGCAAAACTGACGAAAGTGGTATTTGACCATACAGTCACTTCCTAGTGACGATTTTGCATCAATAGGCAACAAGGATGATTCTATAACTCCCAATGTCTCTGCGCACAGGCATACGATGCAATTTCTACAATAACTTTTCACCGACTTGTAGAACAATGGTTGCACAGCAAAAACAGGGCCTTTTCCTGAGTGCGTGCAGAAAACCTCCACCTCCAAAACAGGCCTCGAAATGGCCTTAAATCAAAAAAATAGGGAAACCAAGGGCTAAAGCCCTATCCCGCAGCATATACTGCCCTCTTGCTACACTGCGAAGGGCGTCTCAATCTGAGACAATGTACTCTTGCACATTCCGGCTGTGCTACCTGCAGAGACTTGCTCCCAAACTCGAAAAATGAAAGCAACATTGGTCCTCTTACCAGAACACCGCGAACTTGGTTTGCTTTCTTGAGCTCCTTACCACCAACCAGGCTCTGATATCATATCAAGATTGTGGGAGAGAAGGAAGGAGTCTCACTTGTAGCTTTCTCACTTGCACAATGGGGGAATACACACACAGGTGGAGGCTGAAAACAGTTTTCCTCTTCTTAGTTGTGTAAGCCAAAAGAACTCTAGTACAAAGAAATAGAAGAACGCTATATATGGGTCTCAAACCAAACTCAACTAACTAAGGTGGCATACTAACTGAGCCATGAACTAGAGTAGATAAGGATAGCTGTCATCTAGCTATTATTCATGGGCGGTGTACCAACCGCATTTGCAGCTAACAAATCGGTGACATAAATGCACAATGGTCACCCTGGCATATCACGAGTGGAGCTCGATATCTCAACACCTCTCATTTGCATGATGAGCCCGTATTGAATTCCCCTATCCACCATGCAGGTACCATCCATTTGAGGCCTTCTCCCACCTTGGGTCAGATTTCCCTCGCTCTACCTAGGAGCCCCCATGCACCCCATATGAATTAGCCCCATCAAGGACAATATGGTACAAATGGGCAGCCTGCCAATCATGGATAGCATGATTATAATGGACAACATGGGCTTAATGCACCACAAGGGATGTATGGGCATGTATGGCCACCACGGGTTGCATGGACAACAAGGACTTCATGGGTAGCATGGCCCTTATGATCTGCATGACAAGGTCATCCTAACAAAGTACATGGGCAATCCCACTTACCATCTGACTTGGAGGAATGGACGTCCAAGTTGGAGTCCTACTCCAATATCTACCCCCGCACTGATGATCAAAAAGTACTTTTTGCTTCTCTCCACTTGGAAGGGTTTGCCCACACATGGTGGCGCTATGTCAACTGAGAGAATCAACAGTTCATTGACTGGGAAGATTTTAAAATGCATATGTCCTAAGTCTTTAATGTGTCCCCTATGGAAAAAGAATGGTTGGCAAGACAATGGTACACTCTTGACCAATGTAACCTCCTTGTACGTGAATACACAAATCAGTTCGTGAATTTGACCATGTATGTGGAGAGCATTAGCGACGATGCTAAATTGCACAAGTACATCTATGGGTTGGAACCAAGTCTGTTGGCCAATGTCATGGCCCAAAAACCTAACACACTGTTTGATGCAATCGAATTGGTTGAGAGATATGCAAGAAAGTACCATAAGAATGAGCATTTTTAGCAAGGTATTGGATAGCCCCACATTCCTTCACGATCAGCCCCATATGGAGGTGGTTTTTGAGGCATTTCTATGCCTAATAACAGCTCCAAAGTACCCACTTACCCTTCCTTCCATGGTGAAAGAAAAATTGGCACTTTTGGGCCAGCATCGGGCTCTAATGCTGAAAATAGGTATGCTGAAAATAAATAGTCCATTGCATCACCGTACCAAGGATCTAGTAACCAACGGTTCATTCCCCCAGATGTTGTGAAGAAACGAAAGGAAAAGGGCCTATGCTTTAAGTGTGGAGATTTAAGTACACTGCTGATGATGCCTCCAAATGTCCGTACAAGACAACCAAGGTCAAAGTTCATAGCATGTATGTCATAGAAGATTGGCACATTGAGGAGGATGACCTCCCCATTGACTAGGTTGAGCCTACAAAGGATGTTGATCAGGAGTAGTTCTATGACCCCGAGGATGGGTTTTCTTTGACCCGGGCGGTGCTCCATCACAGATACTTGATTTGACATCCCACCCACCTCCCACTTCCCTTTGCTCGATCTCCTTGGATGCTTGGATGGGTTCCCGCAGCCCCAGTACCGCATCCAAGGCAGTATCAATGGGAAGCATGTGTTTATCCTTGTGGATACTGGAAGCACTCACAATTTTGTCAATAAATCAGGCATTGATAAGTTGAAATGCACCCCTATGGCATTACACCACCCCTTGAAAGTCCAAGTAGCAAATGGAGAAGAAGAAATCGGCACACATGTATGTCATGCAGTTCCCTTATGGTTGGCTGAAAATTATGTGGCATTGGTTGACCTGATTGCCCTAGATATGGGCCCCATTGACATTGTCTTGGGCTGTGATTGACTAAAATAATTGGGGAAGATTGCGATGGACTTCTCTCAACTTTACATGGAGTTTATGATGCATAGACAACTTATCCACCTAGAGGGAGTTCAAGATCATGTCGATTTTTAGCTCATTACAGCAAAGCAACTCAAGCGGGAGTTTAAGAAATGCTCATAGATATTTGTTTTGCATTTAAATCAGGACAATTCTGATCAGCCCTCTATAGTATCTCATGATTCAGCCTTGCAGGCCTTACTTGAGGAATATAATGACATATTTCATATGCCTACATCCCTCCCTCCTAAGAGACATGTGGATCTCCCACTTATGGGTTTCATTGAGCCGAGTTCTTCCCCCTATGCATCCCTCATCCTCTTAGTCAAAAAGAAAGATGGCTCCTTTCGCATGTGCATTGACTACAGAGATTTGAACAAAATTACAGTGAAGAACTGCTATCCCATTCCACGGATTGATGATTTGTTGGATGATTTGAAAGGGGCATGTTTTTTCAATAAGATTGACTTGCATTCTGGCTACCATTAGATCTGTATGCAGGCAGGATATGATGTCAAAATGGCCTTTAGGATTGATCATGGACTCTATCATTTTCTAGTGATGCCTTTTGGGTTGACTAATGCCCCCGCCACCTTTTAGAGCTTGATGAACAAAATCCTACAGCTCTTTCTGTTCAAGTTTGCGCTTCTTTTCTTTGACAACATCCTCATTTACATCAAGTCATCCATGGAGCACTTGACACACATTCGGAGGGTGTTTGACATATTGAGAGAGCATCTACTCTTTGCTAAGGAGGAAAAATGCATATTCATGCAGACATTTGTGGAGTACTTGGGACACATTGTGAGCAAAAATGGTATACAGACTGACCCGAAGAAGGTTCAATGTGTTAGAGACTAGCCCACTCCCTCCACCACCACTTCCTTGTGTGGCTTCCTTGGTCTCTCTTCATTCTACAGATGCTACATTAAGCATTATGCCACCATTGAAGCACCTTTGACTGATCTCTTGAAATCTGAGTCATTCTTTTAGGATGCCACTACGGATCATAACTTCAAGCAGAAGGACGCGCTTACTTTAGCCCCCATCCTTGTTTGCCATGACTTCTCTAAGTTGTTTACCATTCATTGTGATGCCAGTGGCTGGGGTATTGGTGCAATGTTGTTGCAAGAGCATGGTGTGATTACATTTGAGAGACACAAGCTCGATGAGAAGGAAATGCAAATGAATGTATATGACCAGGAGATGTTGGCCATTCTCCATGCCATCAAGAAATGGCACCACTATTTGTATGGCAGCCGCTTCTAAGTAAAAAGCAACCGATGAGTCCTCTAGTACTTCTTGACTTGGTCTACTTTGACTCCTAAGCAACGACGATGGGTGGCAACCTTAGAGAACTATGACTTTGATATTTCACATACTTGGGGCAAGGATAATATTGTGGGCTGATTCACTCTCTCGAATGTGGGCATGCAGGGTGTCCTCTATCTCAAAATTGCACAGTGATTGGGTTGAAGAGCTTCAAGAGGCTTACTTGTTAGATGATCATTTCAGCCACACATTTCAGAAATTACAGCATGGGGTCATGGCTGAAAACTCCCAAGATTAGCTTAAGCATGGCCTTCTTTGGTCCCATGGCAAGATTGTCATCGCCCACACTTCCCCTTTCACGTAGAAGATCATGGAAGAGATGCATTCTTGCCCCACTGCTGGTCACTTGGGTGTTTTCAAAACATATGACAGGATTGCTAAAATCTTTCATTGGAAAGACTTATGGAGGGATGCCAAGGACTTTGTGACCAAATGTAATCCATGCCAACAGAACAAGGATAGTACACTCAGGCCCGCTGGCCTCTTGCAGCCCCTCCCTATCCTTGAAGGGAAATTTGACTCACATCACAATGGACTTTATCATTGGCCTTCCTACAACTAAGAAAGGGTGGAATAGTATCTATGTGGTCATTGATCGCCTCACCAAAGCTGCCCACTTTATCCTCACTAAAATCCAATACACTACCTCTTAGATGGCTACTCAGTTTATGGAAAATGTCTTCAAGTTGCATGGCTTACCACAGGTCATAGTACATGATCGGGATGCAAAGTTAATGAGTAACTTCTAGCACAAAATTTTTGGACCAAGCTTGCTCCATCCATTGCATATCACTCTCAGACTGATGGCCGGATTGAAAGAGTGAACAAATGGCTTGAGACATATTTGAGGCACTTTTGCCATGATGTTCAGCACAGTTGGGATACGTAGCTTCACTTGGCTAAGTTCACCTATAATAACTCCATACACTCTAGCATTGGATTTTTCCCTTTTGAGGCCTTATATGGGTGTAAGGTTCCCCTCCTCACAATCTTATTTAATGATAAGATCAATCCTCAGAGTCAAGCTGAATTGGATCGCATGCAAGCTTTACTTCAGCAATGCAAAATGAACCTTCAAAAGGCCCAAACACACATGAAACTCTATGCTGATGAAAAATGAAGGCATTTAGAATTCCAAGAAGGGGAATTGGTCCTTTTGAAAGTGCCTAAGTCTCGCTACTCAACTCTCAAAGAGGGCAGCAGTAACAAGCTGGCCCACCGCTTCTATGGTCCACATATCAGATCCTCAAGAGAGTTGGTGACTTGGCCTACCATTTAGAACTTCCCCCTACCACAAAAATCCACAATGTGTTTCATGTTAGCCAGATAAAACCCTTTGTAGGCTCCTCACTGGACTATGTGGAAGAACTTCCCCCCCATAGATGAAGAGGGCATCACTCAATATGTCCCTGAAGCAATCATTGGGCAGCGAGATAAGAACTTACGATCTTGATCCATCAAAGAATATCTCATCAAATGGCAAGGCCTACCCTTGGAAGAAGCCTCTTGGCACCTAGCAACCATTCTCAATGAATTTCCCTACCTTTGTGAGGCCCAATGGTTGGAAGACTAGACGGTTATGCCCCAAATGGACCACCTTCTGCCTGTTGCACACTATTTTAGAAAAAAATTGTACTTAATCAAATCACATGCATGTACATTCTACATATGCTGAAAGTACTTGTCATAAGCTCCCTTTTGACATGTGGTATGCCCTATTTGGAGTAGCCTATCAAAAGTTATGACCTGCTTACTTCAGCAGACCAGTCGCGGACTGCATGCTGTCCCTAGTCTCTCCACACCTAATTTTCATTGTCAAAGGGCTATGAGTAGTACTCTGCAACCCTCCCTTAGCCCACCCATCCCTCCCCTCTATTTCTCCTTATTTTTGAGGGAAAAAACCTTTCGAGTGGAGATGGATTGTAACAAGTGGGATACACACTGACTAGGGTTTAGACACCCTGTCACACTGACCGGGGTATTTAAGGTGTAAGAGCCCCAGATTATGTTGAAATGACAAGATCAACACATGCGGACATTGATGATGGACCGCATGGTTAGATGGGTCCATACATCTACACTTAGCATGTCGGTGGTCATTATGACTCTCACATGGCCACTGACTCATTACTTATTATATTCAGGTTGTTACATCTATTTACAGTTGGCATAGTTATAGCGCTAGTAGTCGACTAGTGTAGTCAGTTATGCATTGTTTGACTTAGTAGGCCACTTTCCTTTATGTTGTATCTTATCTATACTTTGTGTACATTGTAAAGTGTGTGGAAGAAGAAGAAGAAACTAGCAAGAAAACGTTTTGGCCTCCATCTCTCTTCTTGTCTCTTGAGTGAGCTTCTCCTTGTGTATTCTGTGTGTGTTCGGTACAGCATGTTGAGCAAGTCCCCCCACCACGCGATTCTTGACATCGTATTAGAGCAGTGCCACTGAGAGAGGCTGATTTCGAAGGCTGGAGTGAAGGAGAAGAAGCAAGGTTTGAGTAAGCAAGCCACGGGTAAGAAGCTCTCCCATTCTTCCACTCTTTCTCCTGGACAGTGCCTGTGGAGGCACCAGAAGTAGGGTAGAGCAAAAATCTCAGATTGCAGTGAGATTTGGTGTACGCGAAGAGCGCTGTGTATTTTGCAGATAAGCCCTTTAGAGCTTGCTCGTAGTTTTTTTGGGCATCTGAGGCCATTTTAGGCTCTATTTTAGAGCCGCAAGGTTGCGGACAGTAGTTTCAGGGTACACTGTGACTTCGGCTGTATTGACCAAAAGTGGGTGCACAGGTTACAGATTTTAGATCTGTAAGTTCAAAGGTGTTTACTAGCGAATAAACACAAGGTTTATCTGCAAACTAGTTGCAGATTGCATGTATTGTTGAGCAGACGGTGAAAAAGGCAGTCTGGTGTATTGCTGTGCACTACAGGTCAAGGGTTGCAGAAGATTTACTTGCTATTTGGTATTAGTTTTGTGATAATGGCAGAGAACAGTGGAAACCCCATCATTGAGAAGCTCGAGAAGAACAACTACCCTTCATGGAAGTTCCATGTCACGAACTTTCTTATTGGAAAAGGCCTCTACGAGTTTGTTTCAGGTGAAGAAAAGGAGCCGGAGGTGAGTGATCCTCCAACTGTAGAAGAGACAAAGGCACGGAAGGAATGGAATGCAAAAGACAAAAAGGTCATGTATTGGCTGTCTGCAGTAATTGACAATAATATGCTGGGACATATTAGAAATGCAGAGAATTCATATTCAGCTTGGACCATACTTGAAAGTATGTTTTCCATAAATACAAAGGCACGGAAGATTTAACTCAAGAAAGAGTTGAATACATTGAAGAAAGGGAAGATGTCTATCAATGAGTATGCACTAAAGGTAAGGAGCATTGCAGATGCCTTGGCAGCGATTGATGCAATGCTTGATGATGATGATTTGGTATCATCTACCTTGGGTGGACTTAACAATGAAAAGGCTTGGAAGTCTTTTGTAACTTCCGTATATGTTAGAAAGCTATTTCTAGATTTCGATGAGTTGGTCTCCCTTATGATCACTGAAGAGATCAACATGCAAAGTGAGACATCTAAAAAAAGTGGTGAACAAGTCCAAGCTTTCTACTCCAGTTTAGGAAGGGGACGTGGCAAGTTCTCTTCAAGAGGCTGTGGTACAGGACGTTGTCAAAGAGTTTACTGTCCATGATATAAATCATGGGATTCTTATGAACTCAAAAGAGTTTCACTGGGAATTATATGAGATATTTTCAGGCATTGTTATCCAATATCTACCTTAGTTATACAAGTTCTTTTGTATTTAATATATAATTTGCAGATATACCATGAAAAATAAGTCTATGTGAACCTAAAACTTGGACATCTAGAAGTAATTAATAGTCTGTTGGATAAATCACATTAATTCAGGTACAAAAATATGGACAAAAATCCAAAAATGTTGCCAAAAACTATCAAAAGTCCACTAGGTCCACACGGGACCAAAAGTAACTGACTAAGGTGACATGCAGGTGACCTAGGCTGGTCAAAAAGTGACCAGGGTTGGAGCAGAGAGCACCCCGTGTTTTTTGGCGCAAAATGCAGGTTGCTCTGCCTGAGGGAAGCTGGGAGAAAGCTGGAGCTGAGATGCATGGAATGGAGCATGCAAACTGAAGATTAACAGTCCAACAACTGAAGATGATAACTTGGTGAGAGCTCCACTTCTTTGCCTCTTTGGTATGATGGAAATGCATGCTAAAACTGTCTATAAAAGAGGGAAAATCTGAGAGAAGAGTATTCAGCCTGCTCTTATACACAACTTCTCTCATCTTCTCTACCTTATTCTTGGTCCAATGAAGCCCGACTTGTGCCCAAGTACTTGAGTGACTTTGGGGCAAGCAGAGGGTGAGGATATTGAAGACTTATGGATTGTTATGGGCTGGAATAACCAGTCATAAACAGGGCATCCCACTATTTTGATCCATTTTTATGAGCAAACATGGGTTTTTTATGATTGTAATAGAGGAAAATGACCTCTTTTCTTCAGGACATTGTTCATAGATGATCAAGAGTGCTTCTTCTTGAGTTTATGCACTCATTTTGAATATGTTTATGGACTGGAATTTTCTATTTTAAAACAGGGTTGAAGCTAAAATTATTCCTTTTCAATCCATTTCATGCATCTTTGGCCCAAATCTTGGATGTATTTGATTCTAGCATCAACATACTTGTCCCAAAGGATTGAAATCCATCTTTGTACATGTAATAAATGCCATTAGTGCTTGCATTTGACATTCATAAATGAATTGGAAATCTGAAAATATCCTTTATGAAATGATGTATGTATGCTGAAGCATTTGATGTATTCAAGTTAGTCTTATTCCTTCTGTTCATGTACGCTAAGTACAAAGTGAGAAGGCTTGAATTTCTCTTCCGTACCTAAATTCTTTCTAAACCTCGAATCTTGTCAAAACCCAATCCATTTTTCCTTTTTGAATCTTGAATCCCAAACTTTTCTTCTGCACTAAAAGCCCCGGTGGTAGACCTTCAACTTAACGCAACGACAGTGGTGAACCCGACGTGAAAGTCCGCTGTAGAAGAAGAAGTCCAATGGGAGAATCATCAAGCTCAGGAGGAGATGCTTTGCAACAATTGGTTCGTCTAATGCAAGAGAGCCAACAACAACAACTGCAATTTCAGCAGCAGTTGCAATTGCAACAACAATGGAGACAAGAAGAAGAACAGATTGATGTTGCTGCCATTAAGGCCTTAGAAGTAGTTGGGCATGAGCTCAAGCAATTTAATGGGCAAAATGTGTCCTCTTTTATCCGTCTCTACACTGATAAGATGGTCTTCTTTGGAGTTCCTCAACATGCCTGGAGCTGTTACTTTGCCCGCCTGTCTGTGCATGGCCTCCAGGACCGAATTCATGATCTTTCCCAAAAAGATGCTAGATGGATTGTGTTCAAGAAGGCTCTTCGAGAAGAATTTTTCCTTGAAGATTCTGGCCTTATGATAAAGAAAATCTTCACTGAATGGGTTGAAAGGCCCAATAAGGGTCTAACTGCTACTGCTCTTCATCGAGAGTTTGAAATAAAATTTGCCCAACTAGATCCTGATGACCAACAAGGTATGGAAAGTCAAAAGATTGAGTTATTTTTAAAAGCTGCAAATTCTTCTCTTTAGGAGAAATTGACTGACCGACTTGAAGACCCTGACTTTGAGTCGGGATTAAAGACTGCTTGGAGTGATGTCACTGAAGCAGTTAATATAATTGCTCGAAGAGAGCGACTGCGCCTAAGATGGGGATCAACCCCTGTAACAACTGATTCTATGAAGGAGCCTATTCCAGCTTCTCGACCTCCTGTCTCTATGGTCGAGCAACCAAGAAATTGTGCTATTCCTTTTCCAAAGAAGGATGTCATGGATGAGTTAATTAAAAGCATGCGGGATCTCCATCTCAATTTAACAGAAATTAATTCTAAAGTTGAAAGGCTTGATGTTAAAGTAGAAGAAAGGGGTCGGTCAACCGCCCAAAGACCTGCACGAGGAGGCTTTAAAAGACGCTGCATTTGGTGTGATAGCCTTCAATATGACAAAAGGGAGTGCGGCGCATTCCGTGAAGCTGAAGCACAAAAATTAGTCTTTTGGAAGGATGGCAAAATTCATGCAACTGAAACCGGGCTTCCTCTTGAGCCAAACTTCGGTAACGGCGGCATGAAGAAAAGATTGGAGGATTTGGCAATAAGAATAGCCTATGCAGCTGTTGATGCTGCAACTTATGGGTTGCAAATTGAGCCAACTAATGAAATTGTTAAAGCATGTAAAACTAATGCAAAATCTAAAGTGTGGACGCAGGCCTTGGAACGCATGGAGCAAGGCAAGGCAATTAAGGATGACTTAACCACTGCCAGCCAATGTATTCGAGGAAGAACCGGATGGTCCGAGCTTGTGGACTCATTTTCAGCTTTTGCCCAGCTAGCTGAAATTAATAATCACGAAGCCATGATAGAAGAAAAGAGAAGAAGATGTTGCCGGTCCTTCATCTTCAGGACCGACTAAACGCATAAGAAGAAGCAAACCAGACCAACAGAAGGTTGTTGAAAATCTGCCACCACCAGAATTTGACATGGGAGATGCCCCTCAAGCAAAGAAGACAGAAGGAAAAAGAAAAAGCAATCATCCCAGTTACAAGTTGCAGTCAGACATAGAGACCGCAACGGATCTTAAACGGATCCTAGAAGAAAGGATTCTTGGAAGTAGAATTGAATTTACATTAGGTGAAATTCTCAGTATTGCAAAACGAGGATTTCATGATGTAATAATTGATGTAATTAAACGAAAAAGGCAATATGTTGTTGAGGAAACTGAAGAATATGTACATGCTTTTTTGCAAGTACTTCATGTGTATTTGGAGGATGAAGAGAAGCTGAAAACTCAAGGGATTCGATTGGAGGCAATCAAAGAATTGATTGCAGCCATAGAAGCCAAAGATGAAGACATTTATGAAGCAGAAGCTGAAGAAGCCATAATGGTGGAAACTTCTCAATCTAAAGTGCAGCCCATGCAAAAGAAAGAGACTTTTCTTCACAACATGCAAGAAGAAAGTGAAACTCACTTTATTCCAAGTAGTCACTATTCCCGTACCCATTGGGCAAGGGCGACTACTGAAAATGTTGTTAAAATTGGTGAGAAAGAAACTCCATGCATTGCCCTTATAGACCATGGTTCAGAAATTAATGTTATTGTGAGGTGTCCGCTAGTCCCAATCCACGGCACACCTTTTAGTAGTCCATCAGTAGGTTTTTCCATAAATGATGCCGCCCGGTGCTCCCTTGGAACATCACGGGATTGTCACTTCGGCCCTACCGAGTCTACTTCGCAACGGGAGAGTTCTGGCCGAACCCACTAGGATCGACCTGAAGAGTTGGGTTCCTAAAATCGGATGGGTCTCCTAGCAGCCAGCTAGCATCAGTAATTTCGAGTTTCACTTTTTAGAGGATTACTCGATCTGAAGCGGACTTGCCATTGCACTTGGTTCAAAGAGAATGGGAGATGGAGGGGAGTGCGGTACGTCAACCCTCCTGCCCATAAGGCAAAATCCCATTTCGGCCCCCTAAAACAATGCAAGTCGGTTCTACCTAATGACTACTTGGTCAATTTATCGTCTTCCTATTTCTATATCCGATGTAGAAAAGCTCCCAGCTAACCGGAACCACCCTACCATTGGACGGACCCGTCGGGGGTTACGCCCACCCGCTTTCCTCTGATGATGGGTCATCTTTAGTTTTTTAATTACCTACAACACATTTATTGGAATATATACAACCAGCTTCCTTAATTAGTCCATTTAGTCACACGTTCCTTCACATAATTTATCTCACTAACACGCATACAATTCGAACAGTAAAGCAAACTTATTTATTATATTGGAAGTCTTATTACAATTTCCATCATTCTATCCCAGCGGAAGATACACAGAATTCGATAAGGACTTTCTGTCCACCAAGATTCCACCCTCATAACTAGTATTTAGGGTTCCAGGATCCCATCCTGGGTCACGAAGGGGCTCGTCAGATTCTTGGAACAATGCAGGATTTATAGCCAGAGCCCCTTCTAGCACCTACAATTCCTACTGCCCGAGACTATTCCTACTGACAGACCTTTCGCCTACGGAGCCGGTCCAAGCCTCTCGTAGCGATAATCATGACCCCCTTGGAGTAGGGTCTCGCCGCTAGCTTGGGGGTAGCCTAGCGCGATCCTTCCTTTTATTCTGTTGGCAGTAATTTCAATCAAAAGTCTAGATTCTAGCAAACACAAACAATCCTTTCAAATATGTATCAGATAGTGCAATGACAATCATCCCAACATGTAAATCATAGTTTCACATAGCCAAGGTAGACCTTATCCTAAGGTAACCTTTCATTCTAATGAGGATTCTTCTCCCCATAAAGAAGTGTTGAGTACACCTCTTAAAACATGTTAAGCAGGGCATGAGTTTTCCATTTGGATTCACTAATCTAACATAAGCAAAATCCCTTAAGGAAATATATTGTGTCAATAAACTCAACAAGATGATCTTTAGGATTCCTAAATAGATAACCAGTTTCTATAACCTTCACTAATAAGTTCTTAACCTTGTCACATTTGATCATAACTATATTGAATACGCATAAAGACATATGTACGATAACCTTTGGCAATTAATTCTATCATGATTCAATGCCTTAGTATCCCAACTATTCTAGCTAGAAATCATAGTGATTAATCGTTTTATGCTTGAACTAATATGTCTTTCTAGATGAGTTATCAGTTTAATGTGTAAGCGAAGAATATGAAAGCTAATATCCTTTGTAATTTATCTTATATTGTAAAATTGATAATCTAGTAATGAATAACCTAGTTTGGCGGCATGACGACATTCAGAACTTCATCTTTACTCACGCTCGCATTAGCCACACCCGATGTTCCAATTGTGGTGGCAATTCCCGCAACCTCGGGCACTCCCGTATCATTGGCAATACTCATTGCTTGACCGGTTGCGTTGATTTCCATGGTTTTTCCACTTCGTCGCTTTGGAGCCATCGTCCACGAGGAGTTTGAGAGATAGGGAAGGTGGGATAGATTTTAGATGAGAGAGGGTAGAGAATATGGCTTAGTTAAAGATCGAGACAAGGGATTTGAGCTAACTCTCTTCCTCTTTCTTTCTCTCTCTCTCTCTCTCTCTCTCCCTCTCTCCCTCTCTCCCTCTCTCTCTCTCTCTCTCTCTCTCTCTCTCTCTCTCTCTCTCTCTCTCTCTCTCTAGCTTCTCGCAGCCTCTTGAAGGAGTATTCTTCCTTCTCTCTTCTTCTCTCTCGCAGCCTCTCGGGGTCTCCTTATGTCACTTATGCCTCTCCCATGCCTCATATTTATAGTGAATTGGGGAAGAGGGCTTGTGGTTGAGAAGTGGAGCTCTTTGTGGAGGGGGATCTTGGAAAGATCAGTGATCTGATGCTCAGATCATAAATCTGATGGTTCCATTGGCTCCGAAAGGGGGGTAAAACGCCAAGACACTTGGTTAGAAAGCTCTTAGTTCACTCCTTCTTCTTTTCTCTGTTCGAAGTGCTGTCTACTGCCTGTAAACTGCGACCGCGGCGCGCGCGATTTTGCCAGTCACTTTTCTTTATTTTTCTTTTTATAAAATCTTCAAACTAAAACATCACTTGTTTTTTCCTTTTAAATGACATCTAGTTCTAGAAATCTCCATATCTCTTTAAAAAAAAAAAAAGATAATCTCTAAAATATCTAAAATATTCTAGTCTTGTCCAAAAGTCTAATATTTTTAGACCATCCAAACTATACACATTATCCTAGTGATTAATATAACTCATAAGTTTCGTTCACGTTGTAATTTACGTGAAGGATGGCCACGGTCCTTGCCAATTCGAAAAAAATATCAAATTTACGACTCTTGATTTTTCTAAATAAAATATTTTAAATTAAATAAAAATTATTAATAATTAGTGTTAGTTAGTTTTTACCTTAGTTAGTCTTTAGTTAGTAATCTTACTAACTTATTAATTAACTAACTAACTTTTGAACTAACTAACTAACTTTTATTGTGTGGAAATATTACATCCTTCTCCCCTTAGAGAAATCGAGATGTCCTCATCTCGAGAGAAACTGTGGGTATTGTTGATGAAGAGCATCCTCATCTATCCATGAAGCATCTTCTTCAGGGTAATCCTTCCATTGGACAAGGTATTCTCTAAGGGTTCTACTCCTCAATTTCCTCTCCCTTACATCAATTACTCTGTCAGGTTGTAGCTCAAGGACTCCTTGGCTAGGTATTACAACTTGTTCATCATCAAGGATATGGTTAGGGTTAGCTCGGTATGCTTTCAATAAGCTAACATGAAATACATTGTGGATTTTTATATTCTCAGGGAGTTGTATCTTGTAAGCGCTTGGTCCTAGGCACTTGAGAATCTTATAGGGTCCACAATATCTTGGACTTAGCTTCTTAAACTCACCTAAAGACAAAGAACTCTTCTTTGGATGGACACGGATGAAGACCATGTCTCCCTCTTTGAAGATTCGTTCTTGCCTTTTTAGATCAGCATACGCCTTTTGTCGATCCTTGGCAGCTTGAATATCCTATCCGATGATCTTGATTTGATCATCCATTTCTTCTAACATTTTTCTCGAGGCTTCTACCCTTAGAGTAGGATTGGAAAAATTAAGTGGCATACGACAATCTTGACCATATAGTGCCTGAAATGGAGTCATCTGAATACTTCAATGATAGGAGGCATTATAGGCAAATTCCACTAAGGATAGATACTGAATCCACCTTTTAGGTTCCTTGCTGCAATATGCACGCAGAATATCCTCAATTACTTGATTAACTTGTTCTGTCTGCCCATCAGTTTGTGGATGATAAGCAGTACTGAAACAAGGTTGGGTTCCAATGGCTTCAAATAAACTCTTCCAGAAGTGTGATGTGAAAAGAGAATCACGATCGCTGATGATCCTTTTAGGTAACCCATGTAACCTAAAAATCTCTTTTACAAAAATTCTAGCAATATCTGAAGCCTTGTAATTGGTTTTTGTTGGGAGAAGATGAGCGACCTTTGTTAGCATGTCTACTATTACCATTATTGAGTTATATCCTCCTTGTACAGAAGGTAACCCAACTACAAAGTCCATGCTAATAAATTCCCATTTCATCTGGGGAATGTCAAGTGGCTGGAGTTTTCCTGGTAACTTGACACGTTTAGATTTTACCCTTTGGCAATTTAGGCATTCAGTGACATACTTAAGTACATCACCCTTGAGTTTTTGCCAGTAATAACTTTTCCTGACAGCATTAAGAGCTTTTGCATATTCTGGGTGTCCTGAAAAAGGAGAATCATGTGCTTCCCAAAGTATCCTTCTCTTGAGAGTCTGACTTGAAGGAATGCATAGTCTCATTCTGAAATAAACAAGTCCTTCATCTTCATCTATAGAGAATTCCTGATACTTAGTCTTGAATTTGGGATCTTGTTCCTTATTCTGAACTTTCCAAAACAATTGTTGATAGTCTGGGTCCTTATTTGCTTCATCCTTGGTCAACTCAATGATAGGATTAGTCGGCATCGATACCATTGTAGCCAGAGTTTCTGACCTAGATGGTTCTTCAGTGATAAGAGCATTAAGGAAGGCTTTACGGCTAAGGGCATCTGCTACTACATTTTCTTTACCGGGTCTGAACTTAATTTCAAAGTTATATTCCTGTAGAACCTCGATCCAACGTCGTTGCCTCATATTAAGATCAGGCTGAGTAAAAATCCACTTAAGACTTTTATGATCTGTGACTAAAGAAAACTTATTTCCAAGCAAGTAATGTCTCCATAATTTGAGAGCATGAATCACAACTAATAACTCCAGGTCATGAGTAGCATATTTCTGCTCATGGATTTTCAATTTTCTTGAAGAGTAAGCTATAGGATGTCCTTCCTGCATTAGTACACATCCCAATGCAAGAGAGCTGGCATCTGTGACAACTTCAAATTCCTTGTTTAAGTCAGGTAGCCTTAAGATAGGAGCAGTTACCAGACTATGCTTTAGTTGCTCAAAGATAGACTGTTCGATTGGCGTCCAATTAATGGCAACTTGCTTCTTAAGTAAATTTGTAAAGGTGCTGCAATTTGAGCATAGTTTCTGATGAATACCCTATACCATCCTGTTAGACCTAGAAAACTTCTCACTTCCTTGATAGTGGTTAGGGGTGGCCAATCTTGAACATCCTTGACCTTGGCAGGATCTACTGATATACCCTCAATAGACACTATGAATCCCAAGTATTCAATCTTTCTTTTGAAGAATGCACACTTCTTCTTCTTGGCATACAACTTGTGTGTTCTCATTGTCTCTAGGACAATGCAAAGATGTGGTTCATGATCCTCTTCCTCCTTAGAATAAGTTAGGACGTCATCAAAGAATACAAGGACAAAGTCATCAAGATGGGGTCTAAAAATGTCCTGCATTAACCTGTTGAAGGTAGCTGGAGCATTTGTCAATCCAAATGACATCACAATGAATTCGAAATGGCCGTATCTTGTGTTGAAGGCGGTCTTTGGAATATCTTCATTCTTGACTCTAATCTGGTAATATCCTGACCGAAGATCAATCTTAGAAAAGATCTTTGCTCCTTGTAGACGATCAAGAAGCTCATCAATCCTTGGGATTGGGTACTTATTCTTTACTGTCACCTGGTTTAGCCCTCGGTAGTCGATACAAAGACGGAGAGTTCCATCTTTCTTCTTTTGGAATAATACTGGGGCTCCCCATGGTGAATTACTTGGCCGGATATACCCTTGTTCTAGCAGTTGCTTGAGTTGCTCTTTTAGTTCAATGGCTTCAGGAATAGACATTTTGTAAGGTCTTTTTGCCACTGGAGCGGCTCCTGGAACAAGTTTGATCTCATGATCAACTTCTCTTTCCGGAGGTAACTCAATTAGCTCTTCAGGAAATATGTCAGCGTACTCTTTTAACCAGGATGGTTCTTCTTCTGCATGACCATCTTGATTTGTCTTGTTAAGCTTGATCAAGTAAACAGGTAATCCTTTCTTCAAGCCTTTCACAATTTGAGAAGCTTTTGCCAATTGAACTTTAGGTTTCCCTATTTCACCTTGTGTAGTTGCTATTTCACCATTCAAATCCTGAAATGTGACTTGACCTTTTCCACAATGGATATGAGCATCATTGGGAATCAGCCAATCCATTCCTAGTAAACATTCATAGGCTCCTAGGTTCATTACCCTGAACCTCATACTTGAAAGGTTTTCCCCTAGGTTAAACTCTACCTTGGCAGTTTGCTGTGTAGAAAGTACTTCCTTTCCATTTGCTAATTCCACAAGCAGCTTTGATGCATTTATAGTATCTATACCTATCTTCTTAGCACACTTGGGTGAAATAAATGAGTGTGTACTTCCACAGTCAATCAAAACTTTAAATGATTTACCTTGGTGACTAGCCGGTGTCTGTATTACCGAATATTGACGATTTGGTCCTTTCCTGTGGAATGCAGCATGAACAGTTGCTCTTTCAATATCTTCTTCCATAGTAGGGTCTTCCTCCTTATTAGTCTCTTTTAGGGTAATATTTGACATTCTTCCTCTTGCCATAGCTACATAACCACGACCTTGGGCAGCTTTGCCTTGACCTCGAAATTGGCCTTGGTGATGGTTTCTACCAAGCTTTGGACAATCTCTCCTGAAATGTCCTGTCTCATTATAGTGGAAGCACCTAAGACCATCCCTGTTTCCTTGGGTAGGAATAAAATTTCCAACTGCTTTGGATTTTGCCTTCTTCTTTTGTCCTTGGGAAAATTGTCCTTGGGTTCTTTTTGCTTGACCTTTGAATCCTCCTTTGTTCTGGTTATTGTAGCTCCAGAACTTATTGTTATTAGGCTTTGATTGTACTTCCCGCACAATAGGAGGAGCTCGAATCAAAGCATCCTGGAGGTCTATGGGGCCCATTGCAAAACTTGGATACTTGTTGAACAGTATCCATGGGGGGTGCATATTTAAGAAGAGAAACAAACTTGGAGTAGTATGCTTCCAAGGTCAGTCCCATTTGCTTCAAATTGAAGAACTCGTTCATCTTTTGGGTGCGATAAGCTGGAGGTAAATACCTTCCTCTTACAGCTTCTTTCAACAAGTCCCAAGTAATGGTATTTTCGGGGACACCTTGATCTCGGCACCACTGCTTCCACCAAAGTCAAGCTTCGCCAATTAATTTTATCTTAGCTATCATGGCTTGGTTAGCTGGGATAGTTCCAGCAGCAGTAAAATAATCTTCCATCGATTCGATCCAAATTTCTGCATCAGCTTCCACATTTTCCCCTTTCCCATTAAACTCTGGAGGTTTGACTTGCTTCAAAAGATTCCTTTTCTCTTGAGCTTCGTTGGGAATTGTTGTAGGTGCGAGATTCTGGGAAATTTTTAGCAATTCGTAAGTTAAATTTTACAACTCTATGTAGCGTCAACAATAGAGTTCAGTACTCAAAATATCTCTCGCTTAGTTTACTGAAACAACTCTCAAATCAACTTTCTTCCCATAAAATTAAATTGCAATTTCAGAGGTTTCAAGACAAAAATAATAAAATAGGATTGCATTATTTCTTTGATTGATAAAGTATTAATCAATCTTTTCTTACAATGGATGTACAAGGTAATCAGATGGAAGGAAGTACATTATTCAGATGGCTCGCAGGCTCATCTTATTTTCTCTCAGGAAAGGATTCCCTACTACAATCTAAGTATGACCCTCTGATACATCCTTTATGAAGTAACTTGGATTCGGAGAGTAAATATCTAGGAATCTATATTTTTGAGGGAGTTCAGGAAATCCCTCTTTTTTGTAGTTGCGGCGGCTAGAGCGACCTATGACTTTTATTCTATCAGCCGGAAGGATCTTCGTAACTTCCCCATAGATATATTGGTTTAGTTTGATCTTCTTGCCTCTAGTATACAGGGTTGAGTTTACAGTGGCCTCATGAAATAGATAGATCTTAACAACTTTAAGATCTTCCATCCATTTTACCCTTTTCAGATTATTTTGAAGACAAGCTAGACGGCTTGCATCAATATAGCAATATCCTCCACTAATCATCCACCGTCTTTCACGATATAGAGGCGACGGGTTGTACAACTGATCTAGTACTCGCATCATCTGAATTCTCTAGGAAAAACTGGATGAATGCATAGCTGATATAAACATTACTTGAAAGATCAAGAATCGCTTCCAAGATTCATTACTCTGCCATAATTCAAAAAACATATGTTAATAAAGAGAAGAAAACATGTCCTAGGCTATGCTTAGAAAAAATAATATTTTTCTTAAGCTTACGTCGTAATCTATACTAACGTGCGCTCTGATACCAACTGTGAGGTGTCCGCTAGTCCCAATCCACGGCACACCTTTTAGTAGTCCATCAGTAGGTTTTTCCATAAATGATGCCGCCCGGTGCTCCCTTGGAACATCACGGGATTGTCACTTAGGCCCTACCGAGTCTACTTTGCAACGGGAGAGTTATGGCCGAACCCACTAAGATCGACCTGAAGACTTGGGTTCCTAAAATCGGATTGGTCTCCTAGCAGCCAGCTAGTGTCAGTAATTTCGAGTTTCACTTTTTAGAGGATTACTCGATTTGAAGCGGACTTGCCATTGCACTTGGTTCAAAGAGAATGGGAGACGGAGGGGAGTGCGGTACGTCAACCCTCCTGCCCATAAGGCAAAATCCCATTCCGGCCCCCTAAAACAATGCAAGTCGGTTCTACCTAATGACTACTTGGTCTTGGTCAATTTATCGTCTTCCTATTTCTATATCCGATGTAGAAAAGCTCCCAGCTAACCGGGACCACCCTACCATTGGACGGACCCGTCGAGGGTTACGCCCACCCGCTTTCCTTTGATGATGGGTCATCTTTAGTTTTTTAATTACCTACAACACATTTATTGGAACATATACAACCAGCTTCCTTAATTAGTCTGTTTAGTCACACGTTCCTTCACATAATTTATCTCACTAACACGCATACAATTCGAACAGTAAAGCAAACTTCTTTATTATATTGGAAGTCTTATTACAATTTCCATCATTCCGTCCCAGCAGAAGATACACAGAATTCCATAAGGACATTCTGTCCACCAAGATTCCACCCTCATAACTAGTATTTAGGGTTCCAGGATCCCATCCTGGGTCACGAAGGGGCTCGTCAGATTCTTGGAACAATGCAGGATTTACAGCCAGAGCCCCCTCTGGCACCTACAATTCCTATTGCCCGAGACTATCCCTACTGACAGACCTTTCGCCTACAGAGCCGGTCCAAGCCTCTCGTAGCGATAATCATGACCCCCTTGGAGTAGGGTCTCGCTGCTAGCTTGGGGGTAGCCTAACGCAATTCTTCCTTTTATTCTGTTGGCAGTAATTTCAATCAAAAGTCTAGATTCTAGCAAACACAAACAGTCCTTTCAAATATGTATCAAATAGTGCAATGACAATCATCCCAACATGTAAATCACAATTTCACATAGCCAAGGTAGACCTTATCCTAAGGTAACCTTTCATTCTAATGAGGATTCTTCTCCCCATAAAGAAGTGTTGAGTACACCTCTTAAAACATGTTAAGCAGGGCATGAGTTTTCCATTTGGATTCACTAATCTAACATAAGCAGAATCCCTTAAGGAAATATATTGTGTCAATAAACTCAACGAGATGATCTTTAGGATTCCTAAATAGATAACCAGTTTCTATAACCTTCACTAATCAGTTCTTAACCTTGTCGCATTTGATCATAACTATATTGAATACGCATAAAGACATATGTACAATAACCTTTGGCAATTAATTCTATCATGATTCAATGCCTTAGTATCCCAACTATTCTAGCTAGAAATCATAGTGATTAATCGTTTTATGCTTGAACTAATATGTCTTTCTAGATGAGTTATCAGTTTAATGTGTAAGCGAAGAATATGAAAGCTAATATCCTTTGTAATTTATCTTATATTGTAAAATTGATAATCTAGTAATGAATAACCTGGTTTGGCGGCATGACAACATTCGGAACTTCATCTTTACTCGTGCTCGCATTAGCCACACCCGATGTTCCAATTGTGGTGGCAATTCCCGCAACCTCGGGCACTCCCGTATCATTGGCAATACCCGTTGCTTGACCGGTTGCGTTGATTTCCATGGTTTTTCCACTTCGTCACTTTGGAGCCATCATCCACGAGGAGTTTGAGAGATAGGGAAGGTGGGATAGATTTTAGATGAGAGAGGGTAGAGAATATGGCTTAGTTAAAGATCGAGACAAGGGATTTGAGCTAACTCTCTTCCTCTTTCTCTCTCTCTCTCTCTCTCTCTCTCTCTCTCTAGCTTCTCGCAGCCTCTTGAAGGAGTATTCTTCCTTCTCTCTTCTTCTCTCTCGCAGCCTCTCGAGGTCTCCTTATGTCACTTATGCCTCTCCCATGCCTCATATTTATAGTGAATTGGGGAAGAGGGCTTGTGGTTGAGAAGTGGAGCTCTTTGTGGAGGGGGATCTTGGAAAGATCAGTGATCTGATGCTCAAATCATAAATCTGATGGTTCCATTGGCTCCGAAAGGGGGGTAAAACGCCAAGACACTTGGTTAGAAAGCTCTCAGTTCACTCCTTCTTCTTTTCTCTGTTCGAAGTGCTGTCTACTACCTGTAAACTGCGATCGCGGCGCGCGCGATTTTGCCAGTCACTTTTCTTTATTTTTCTTTTTATAAAATATTCAAACTAACACATCACTTGTTTTTTCCTTTTAAATGACATCTAGTTCTAGAAATCTCCATATCTCTTTTAAAAAAAAAAGATAATCTCTAAAATATCTAAAATATTCTAGTCTTGTCCAAAAGTCTAATATTTTTAGACCATCCAAACTATACACATTATCCTAGTGATTAATATAACTCATAAGTTTCGTTCACGTTGTAATTTACGTGAAGGATGGCCACGGTCCTTGCCAATTCGAAAAAACTATCGAATTTACGACTCTTGATTTTTTTAAATAAAATATTTTAAATTAAATAAAAATTATTAATAATTAATGTTAGTTAGTTTTTACCTTAGTTAGTCTTTAGTTAGTAATCTTACTAACTTATTAATTAACTAACTAACTTTTGAACTAACTAACTAACTTTTATTGTGTGGAAATATTACAGTTATGTCAAGAAGTCTCTATGAGAATGGCGGATGGCCCATTGATGTGGACCCAGGGTGGCACATGAAGGTAGCCAATAACTCTTCTGGCGATCTTTATGCAACGTGTCCTTATGTACAAGTTGCTATTGGAAATGTAAAAGATGAATTTCATTTCTTTGTTCAAGATTCTTGCAGTTATCCAATCATTCTTGGACAACCATTTATTTTCGAGTCTCGTTTAGAGACAAAGGCTCTTGATGATGGTTCATCATACGCTCAGATAAGAAGCAAGGATAATGATAAGGCTGTTCAATTCCTAACTGTCTGTGTTAATCACCATCGGAATAGGGATCGATTGAGAGATCATCCCATTTTCCCTAATGCCCGAGAATTTAAGGGTTTTCGGGTAGCGTTGCTATAAGTGGAGGCTATGGCAGTGCATAATGTCATAAAAAATTGCCTCCACATAAGAAGGAGGCAAGGTCTAAAGCTGATTTGTAGGTTTTTTCAGCCAATGAAGTGGGCTATTATAAACAATTTTCAGCCACGAACAGGGCTGAAAGAAAGTATTTGAGTCATATGGAGCAAGAACTAAAGCAAATTGATGTTTTACCTAAAGATGAAGAAATTTTAGGTCTATTTTATGGACTGAATTATAATGATACAATGGCTAAAATTTATACAGCCATTCATGCAGAAAATCAAGCTGAAAATTAGTCCATACAGGTATGTACATTGGATATGTATGACATAATTCAAGAATTTGCAGATTATGAAGCCTTTGGACAAACAAACAAGGATGAAGCAAGATTAGAAACAAAATATAAAATAGTTGATAAGAAGGTCAAGCCAATAGCTACTCCTCTACCACTCGAAAGCAAAGGATTGGCAGAAAGGGTATCCAAACAACCAAGCCTTCGTGATCCTAAAGATATTGGCCATCAATTTACAGCTGAAAGTCTACAAAAGCTAAAAAATGGTGAAGACTCTTTTCTCTTACTAGCTGAAAAACAAATTTTCATGCAGATGTTAAAGAACCATGGTAAAGCCTTTTCATTTCAGCCGCATGAAATTGGATGTGTGGATCCAAGCATTGTGGCTCCAATGGTTATTTTTATGGTCCCACATGTGCCTTGGAATCTTAAACCAATTTCGGTTCCAAGGGCTCATTTGCCTAAATTATTGGAACTTTTAAATGAAAAGATAAAAATGCGAATATTGGAGCCATCTTCAACTCCATATTCCAATCGATGGTTTACCGTACCTAAGAAGAATGGATCTTTACGATTCATTCAAGATTTGCAACCCGTTAATAAAGTCACTATTAGAAATGTTGGATTAGGACCAATTGTGGATGAGTTTGCTGAAGCTTTTGTAGGAAGGGCAATCTATTCCATGGGAGACTTATATTCAGGTTACGACCAATTTCAGATTGCTTTGGAAAGCCGTGACATTACTACAATGAAGACGCCTCTTGGCCTAGTCCGCATGTGTACTCTATCTCAAGGGGCTACAAATTCAGTAGCTCACATGATGAATGCTTATGCATAAAGTATTGAGGGATTATATTCCTCAATTAACTCTTCCTTTCCTTGATGATGTTCCAATCAAAGGATGTGAAGTTCATGAGAAAACTGAAGAACTCAATAAACTTGGATGTCGAAAGTTTGTTTTTGATCATATTAATGATTGTGCTCAAATCCTATTTAAATTAGAAGAAGTTCATCATACTCTTTCAGGAGCTAAATCTGTTTTTGGAGTTGAAGAAGTCCTTGTGGTCGGTCATATGTGTGGACCATATGGCCGAAAGCCTTCTCCATCGAAGATAAATGCAATCAGCAAGATGCAAGAAGAATGTACAAATGTTTCAAAAGTGAGAAGATTTCTTGGTGCATGTGTCTTCTACCTTATTTGGATACCACATTTTGCTCATGTTGCTGAAAGTCTTTACCAGCTCCTAAGAAAGGGCCAAAGGTTTCTATGGACAAAAGAACACACTCAGGCTATTGAAAACTCAAGAAAATGCTGACTTCGGCTCCCACTTTAAAGAGGGAAAACTACTCTAATGGACATCCCATTATACTCACAGTGGACACAAGTCCTATTGGAATAGGATGGGCAGTTGGTCAAGATGATCTTGAAGGCAACATATATGTGATCCGCTTTGGAGCAAAGATTCTTAATGAACGACAAAGAAGGTATGCTCAAATTAAAAGAGAGCTTTGGGGAGTAGTAACTGCATTAAAATGTGACAGGGAGTACTTCATGGGCGCACATGTTATAGTTGAGACAGATTGCCTTCCACTCTTGGGCATGATAGCCAACTGTTCCACTCCTGACATAACCATGCTAAGATGGATAGCCTATATTAAATCCTTCAATCCTAATTTGAAACATATTGCAGGTAAAGAAAATCCAGTTACTGACATGCTTTCACGTGCCAGATATATGGATGAAGAAGAAATGATGGATGAAGAAGAATCAGAGTTTATAAATGAAGCTGTTAATGTAGGTACAACAAAAAGTACAGCAAGAACAACAGGTTCAACTGATAATATAACTTTTACATCAGCTAGGATGAATGAATCAACTAAAGAAGGACAATGGACATCTAGTAAACATCATATTCCATGTTTTGTTATGGTTTGTTCACACTTTAAAGAAGAATATTATGCAGATGATTGGCTAAAAATCGGCCAATTTTTGAGCACTATGACAAAGAAGGAAGAATGGACTCATGAAGAGTTCAAGAGAATTAAGAGAAAAGCCTATGGTTTTTTTTCTTAAAGATGGCTACCTTTGGAGGCATGCAAAGAAGAAAGGAAGAGCACCTGTTCGTGTCTTAGGTGACAAAAAGACACAAAGACAAGTCATGCAAGAATTCCATGAAAGCCTATTGGCTGGTCATAGAGGCATATGGGGTACTTTTGCCAAAATAAAAGAGAAATTTTGGTGGCAAAACATGTATAAGGACATTGAGCATTTTGTTGAGTCCTGTCATGCTTGCCAAATGTATTCCATGGTAAAACATAGAGATGGGCTTCAGCCTACCTATCCTTTATCTATTCACTATAGATGGGTTATCGATTTAGTAACCATGCCTACAGGAATTTGGAATATGAGATATCTAATACTTGCTAGAGAAGATCTCACAAATCAAGTGGAAGGAAAGGCCTTGACAACAAAGTCCACTCATGCTGTTTGTAGATTTTTACTTGAAGAAGTATTTTGCAGGTATGGATGTGTTGCTAAATTAACTGCTGATAGAGGAGAATTGGATGCTGATGAAGCTCGCCATTTATTTGCTCAATTGGGAATTAAGCTATCTCTTACTTCAGCCTACAATCCTGAAGGCAATGGTAAGAGTGAAAGAGGTCATCAACCAATTCTTAAAGCTTTAGCAAAATCATGCAAAGGAAAGTTGAGGGAATGGCCTAAAATGCTACCATTCGCATTATGGGCTGATAGAACAACCCATAGTGCAGTGACAGGATATATGCCAGCTGAACTCATGTATGGACAGCCACCTATTATGCCTATTGAGGAATCCATTATCACATGGAGTATCTTGCCTTGGGATGAAGGCATGAACAGGGAAGAATTGTTGTCTTTACGCATAAGGCAACTTGAAAGAAGGCCAGAGGATGTTAAAATAGCCATTGAAAGGCTAAAAACAACAAGATTAAAGAATAAGAAGAGGTTTGACAAGCACCATCGACTCCGTCCAAGAGCTATTAAAGAGAATGACTGGGTTCTTGTTTACGATAGCAGCCTGGATAATCAATATAGTGCTCATAGGAAGTTAGCCAAGCGATGGTTTGGACCATATGTTGTAAAAGTAGTATATAATAATGCTACTTACTCTTTGGCTGAAATGGATGGGACCATGATAAAAACTCCAATAGCTGGGAAACGAATCAAACTCTTCAAACGAAGAGAATCTTCAACTTATGAACTTGATGACTTTGATACAAGCCCTTTAATTGAAAGCATGTAGGAAGACGAAGACTTAGAGAATGAAGATGAAGAAGAAGAAGACCCTCCTTGATCTGTAATCTTATGAAATGGCACATGCCGGAGGATGTGCAGGTTAGGAGGGGGTGAATGTCAAAGAGTTTACTGTCCACGATATAAATCATGGGATTCTTATGAACTCAGAAGAGTTTCACTGGGAATTATATGAGATATTTTCAGGCATTGTTATCCAATATCTACCTTAGTTATACAAGTTCTTTTGTATTTAGCATATAATTTGAAGATATATGATGAAAAATAAGTCTATGGGAACGTAAAACTTGGACATCTGGAAGTAATTGACAGTCTGCTGGATAAATCACATTAATTTAGGTACAAAAATATGGACAAAAACCCAAAAATATTGCCAAAAACTGTGAAAAGTCCACTAGGTCCACACGGGACCAAAAGTAACTGACTAAGGTGACCAGCAGGTGACTTAGACTGGTCAAAAAGTGACCAAGGTTGGAGCAGAGAGTAACCCACATTTTTCGACACAAAATGCGGGCTGCTCTGCCTGAGGGAAACTGGGAGAAAGCTGGAGCTAAGATGCATGGAATGGAGCATGCAAACTGAAGATTAACAGTCCAACAACTGAAGATGATAACTTGGTGAGAGCTCCACTTCTCTGCCTCTTTGGTCTGACGAAAATGCATGCTGAAACTGTCTATAAAAGAGGGGAAATCTGAGAGAAGAGTATTCAGCTTGCTCTTATGCACGACTTCTCTCATCTTCTCTACCTTATTCTTGGTCCAATGAAGCCCGACTTGTGCCCAAGTACTTGAGTGACTTTGGGGCAAGCAGAGGGTGAGGATATTGAAGAGTTATGGATTGTTATGGGCTGGAATAACCAGTCATAAACAGGGCAGCCCACTATTTTGATCCATTTCTATGAGCAAACATGGGTTTTTTATGATTGTAATAGAGGAAAATGACCTCTTTTCTTCAGGACATTGTTCATAGATGATCAAGAGTGCTTCTTCTTGAGTTTATGCACTCATTTTGAATATGTTTATGGGCTGGAATTTTCTATTTTAAAATAGGGCTGAAGCTAAAATTATTCCTTTTCAATCCATTTTATGCATATTTGGCCCAAATCTTGGATATATTTGATTCTAGCATCAATATACTTGTCTCAAAGGATTGAAATCCATCTTTGCACATGTAATAAATGCCATTAGAGCTTGCATTTGACATTCATAAATGAATTGAAAATCTGAAAATATCCTTTATGAAATGATGTATGTATCCTGAAGCATTTGATGTATTCAAGTTAGTCTTATTCCTTCTGTTCATGTATGCTAAGTACAAAGTGAGAAGGCTTGAATTCCTCTTTCGTACCTAAATTCTTTCTAAACCCCGAATCTTGTCAAAACCCAATCTATTTTTCCTTTTTGAATCTTGAATCCCAAACTCTTCTTCTGCACTAAAAGCCTCAGTGGTAGACCTTCAACTCTTAAAGCAACGACAACGTGGTAGTGACAACCAGCAAAACAGATCGAATAAGCAATTTGGCGATATGCAGGTTTTAGGAGGTTGTGGTAACTTTAGAGGCAGGAGGAGCTTTAGAGGAAGAGGTGGATGGCAGAACAGAGGTTCTAACAACTTTGGTATTGTGTGTCACTACTGTGGCAAAACAGGTCATATTGTAGCCCAATGTTATGCTAAGAAAGATGATATTCGCAGTGGTAAGTTGCAGCAAGGAAACTATGCATCTTCTTCACGACAGAATGAAGACAAAAATGAACGTCTATTTGTTATGCAGCATATGTTGAATGCTATTACAGGAAAGAGAACACATGATGATGTTTGGTATGTTGATTCAGGTGCATCCAATCATATGACCAGCCATGTAGAATGGTTTAGAGAGATGTAGGATTTGCAAAATGCAGGTTATGTGCAGACGTGTGATAATTAATGCCACCCAATTTCACATATTTGAAAAGTTCCCTTGTCCTTGCATGATGGTAAGACAAAGAGTCTTTCAGATGTATTATATGTGCCATCTATTACAAATAACTTGGTATCAGTCGGTCAGATGGTAGAGCAAGGCTGCAAGTCAAATTTAATGCAAAGGGCTGCTTTGTAGAAGACTTTAATGACAACTGCAGGTTAGTTGCAAAGGGAAGTAGAGTTGGACGTATGTTTACTCTGGATGCTGGAATTCCTACTATGAATGTTGCTATGTATGCTAAAGGAAAAGGTATTGTTGCAGATATTGAAATTTGGCACAAATGCATTGGACATGCAAATGTACAAAGGCTGAAATTAATGCAGTCCAAAGGGTTGGTTACAGGTTTGCCTACATTTAGAGTTGCAGAATCTCATAAGGTATGCGAAGCATGTTAGTTTGGTAAGCAGGAAAGACAACCCTTTTCACATGACAGAGATGTAAGCAAAAATATCCTTGATGTTGTGCATACAGACATTTGGGGGCCTACACAAAATGTATCTCTTGGAGGTAGTTCATACTTTGTCACATTCATTGATGATTGTTCTAGAAAGCAGTGGGTATATTTTATGAAGGAAAAGAGTGAAGCATTTGAGCACTTTAAAACTTTCAAGGCTGCAGTTGAAAGAGAAACAGGCTTGAAAGTAAAGTGCTTGAGGTTAGATGGAGAGGAAAAGTACCTCTCGAATGAGTTCAGTGATTTTCTGAGGTCGCATGGGATAAAGAGACTGTTCAGTGTTGAAATGACTTGTTTTTTGGCTGTTTTTTGTTGTTTTTGAGAGCTGAATGGTTGATTTTATGAGATGATTGATTGGTTTGGAAGTGGTTTGAGAGTGTTTTGGATGATATTGATTGTGTTTTGGAAGATCATGATGATTATTGGTGGTTCTGTGATGTTCTGATAGGTTCTGTATACCTTCTCTTTTGCTATGTTTTGGTCTGTTTTGTTCTGATTGTCTTCTGTAAAGAGGGATGGAGTATTGATTGATGAAGATTGAGATCTTGTGAAAGCTTATTGAATGGTTTGTGAGAGTTTGGAATGGTTTGAGAGTGAGTTATGTGGTTTTGATGACCTTCTGTAACCTTCTGTAGGTCTTCTGTAGAGCTTCTGTCTCTGTTCTGTTCTGTTCTGTTCTGTACTGTAGCTGTTCTATAATTGTTCTGTATGCTTCTGTATGTGTTCTGATGGATGAGAGTGTAGCTTGGGAAAGTTTTCTAGCCTTGGAAAGAGGTGAATACAAGTGCAAAAGAGCTGAAAGAAGTGGAAGAAGTAGCTGCTGAAGACTCAAGTGAAGATTAGAGTGAAGTGACAGTAGTGAGCTATGAAAGGACACTGTAGTGGCTCTAGTGACTCTTCATACCAGACATACCTCTTGGGAGGGGTATCCACGACCTAAGAAGGATTATTGAGAGTGATTTTTTTGAGAGATTTTAGTGAGGATATGATGTATTATTGATAGAGAGAGAGAGAGAGAGAGAGAGAGAGAGAGAGAGAGAGAGAGAGAGAGAGAGAGAGAGAGAGCCAGAGATAGCCAATTCTACTCAAACAGAGTGATTGTATATGAGAGATTGAGAGAGAATGCTATGAAGATATTGAAGATGAATACTATGTGATGTATTTCCATTCAAAGATGGTGTATTCCTTTGTTTTTTTTGTTCCATTGATGGATTTTATGAAGATATTGAAGAATATGGTTGATTCTATCAAATCCGTGGGAGATCTACATGATGGTGCATGAAGATTTGTTGTGCCTGGTGTTCTTTTCTTCATTGTGATCATATGAAACATAATAAACAAGCTTGTTGATGTTACAAGATAGATTTTCTTGCAAGAGAATTCCCTTTTCCTTGGTGTTCCTCTCGGGGCTCCATGTTTTTGGTGCGCAGCCGGGGAAACTTGCCATCAACAAGCACCAGAAGAGGCTGAAAATGAAGGAAATGGCATTGCCAAGAAGAGAAGAATTCAATGGATGTTTGTAAAGTTCCTTCTTCCACTGAAGAGTTGGAATTCCTCATAATCAAAGCCACTTTCCACAAGAAGTTCATCCCACAATGGCGAAAACACATCACCATCATGATGCATGCTCTATGTGGTGGACAATTTCCTCTTCCTGTTGAAGCAGCAGAAACTTGCATCTTGGTGGCAAACTGTTTGGGAATAAACTGAAGAGTAGAAACAGAGAGAATGACCATCAATGGAAGATTTGGCATTCATTGAGAAGTTTGCAGACAACATCAAGTGGGAGATTGTGAAGAAGCTTCAGGAGTCTTGGTCTGTAGAGGTTCACAAAGACAAGAAGGAAAAGAGTTGGAATTTGTTCGTGGATGCTCAACAGTAAGATACATGGGATGCTTGGTGTACTGATAATCTTCTGTTTGTTCAATTAGCAACCCACTCGAAGTTGGTAGACAGAGTGTTTTTCACAACATACACTGTTGAAACCATCAGAAGTTGGCATTACTATGATGATGGCACCATCACAATGCTCAGACGTATGCATTTTGACACCTTCAGAATCGAATACCTTCCTCTGTGCAGTGGCATGAAAGCAGAATTCAGGGACATTGAAAAGAAAGAAGTAGAAGAAATATTGGCAAGAGAGTCCTCCAGAGATTGAAGCCTTCTGTTAACCCTCTGTGGAGCACTAACAACATAGTGGAGCCAACCCCCTGATGAATGACGCAATAAAGAGGCAAGCGTTAGAACGAGTCCAGAGGTACGTGAGAAGAGAGAAAGCAAAAATCAAGGCTGAGAACGAGCTCGCAGCAGAAGCCGCCTTTGACGCCCTTGCGGAACTCTTTACAGAAGCCCCAATGGCACATCAAGCCCTTCCTCCGCCTGCTGGAGGTCCACTTCCAAGCCAGATCCATCCTGGAAATATTGATGACAGGCCAGCGAATGTAGTCCCATTGCCAGCTTTTAAGGGAGAGTACAATGAAGACCCCGATCTTCATGTAGCAGAGTTTATGGTAGCATGTGTGGCTAACAATGCCAGAACCCCTGAGCATTGGTTGGCAATATTTCCCGTCACTTTCAAGGGCGCGGCATTTCAGTGGTATGAGAGACAAGCAGTAGGAACTTTTGGCACATGGGACGACCTGAAGTTGGCCTTCCTCACTAAATTCAGGTGTGAAGGTTTTGAAGAGCGGATGAGAGAGGAATTTATGAACCTAAGTCAGTCTTCTGGAGAAAGAGTGGAAGCTTATGTCTCACGAATGGAATCCATCCTGAAGAGATGGACTAACCATAATTTAGATGATGGTATTTAGAAGGGAGTGTTTCTCAGAGGATTACAACCAGAAGTCCGTAAGTTTGTGGAGCTGCAAAGACCAGCCACACTGCAAGCTGCCAACAGAAGGTGCAAGACTGTACGATGAAGTGGAAGCTAGATTGGCGATGAATACAGGAAGAGGAGTCCTACCTCCTCTGATGCCAGGAATGATGTATCCACCCAATGCAGTTCCTGGGACTGTTTCCTATCCCTACCAACAGATGCCTCTGGTATCACAGTACAGTGCATCAAATCCATAGTGGCCACAATCCATGCCTCAAATGGTGGTTCAACCTCAACAACAATGGTCCGAACCAATTTCCTCGCTGCCAAATCAGCAGCAACAGTGGAATCCTACCAACTGGAGCCAACAGCCAACAGTTCAAATAGGAGCTCTAAATCAGAACCAGAACAGAGACCCCTCTGTACCAGCCCAACCCGTTTATGCAATGATTACAGAGACTCCTCAAAACCCTCCTGCCAGTGCCTCAGGAGGAGAAAGCTTGAAGGATTACTTATCTAACTCAGTTGCAAACATAAAAAAGGAGTTGATGGATGTGATTACAGAACAACTACAGACGTTGAAAGTGAATACTGCTAGCATATCAAATGTTGCAGGAGCAGGAAGAGATGTGATGCGGTCAAATACTTGGTGTGGTAAGTGTCATCAAGCAGGCCATTTAGCCACTGAATGTACATGAAAACCAACCATTCTTGGAGCCTTCTGTTCCTACTGTTTGCGGAAGAACCATACAGAGGACATTTGCTCTCTGAAAGAGATGCATGATAGGAGAAGGAAGAAAGAAGACGCAAGATTCAACTTGCTGGAATCCAAAATGACAACACAGGATATTGGACCCAAGCCTAGAGAGTTTGGTCCTAATTTCGGACCCAGAAGATTTTCTTCCCAAAGTTACAGAGGAAGATAGTCTGGCGGTGGTCAGAGATCAGAAGTGAAGTGTTACAGATGCGGAGAAAAGGGACACATTTCACCAAATTGTCCAAATCCTAGAAGGTCAGTGGATTATAAGCCCTTATGCAGTCGATGCAAAGGAGAAGGCCACACTGCAAAGGACTGTCCAAGCCCAGCCCCAGTGAAAAACAGTGCTACTGATAGTCCGTCCAAGGCTCAAGAGCCTACCTCCAATTTAGTGGAATTGGAAGTTGCTGCCATCACGCGTGCAAAGCAGAAGGAACCACTTGTCCAGAAAGAAAATAACCCTTCTGCCAGAACAGTGAAGTTCAATCTTCCACCAGAAGAATAGAACAGAACAGAGCCTGACAGTGCCGTACAGAGCCCTACAGTGCCACAGAGAGTTACAGAGACAATTACAGAGACAGGACCAGAGGTCCAGGAGACAGAAGAGGAGGAAGTGCCACAGGTGGCAGAAGAAGTTCCCATGATGCCCCTGTTGGAAGAAAGAGGGAAAATGAAAATGGGTGTTGCCCCATTCCCTAACCGGTTAAAGAAGCTAGTGGATCCTATGAAGGAATACGATCTGGTCAGAGATTTAGATACCTTTAGACCAAATCTCACATTTCGACAATTATTGATGTTGTCTCCCAGTTGCCAGAAAAGATTCAAAAGTATACTGACAAAAAGACGTGGTTTAAGGATTGCTCCCTCAACAGTGACAAAGTCCAACAAGGCTCCAGAGCCTGTCAAAGAAGTGGATGTGGCTAATGCTTTCCTAGATCCGGGTACCCCAGAGACTGGTGTGTGGATAGAAGGCTGCTTCATTTCAAATGCACTGATTGATGGTGGTTCATCAGTAAACATTATGACGGATGTTACAATGAAGGATCTAGGCTTACAAGGAGTGCAACCAACCCAATGGCTCATCAGATTGGCGGATCAGAGTAGAATCAAGCCTTTGGGCATTCTCCCATATGTGAAGACTACAGTGGCTGGAAAAGATTATTGGCTAACCTATTTGGTGGTGAAGCCAAACTCTTATGGTACATCTTATCCTCTGTTTACTAGGCAGACCATGGCTTTTTGAAGCCCGAGCATGGATTGGTTCAAAGGAACTTTGACCTTGGGTAGAGGACCCAACAAAGTGGTGCTGAAACTGTATGGTTCTCAAAAAGGACATGGATCCACTCCTTGGAATTATCTTCTGACTCCCCTAATGAGGCTACAGATGGAACATCAGTAGACGAAGATGTTGTCAAACAGATCCTTCCCAAGAAAACAGTGGCACATTCCTTAACAGTGGATACTGTAAGCCGACTTCCAAAAGATGCAAAGCCATTATCAATGGGTGAATACTTCCTGCCTAAACCGGGAATGACTTCTGAAATCACTTCTGACAGTGAGATAGAAGCATGGATGTACTGCTCTCCTTGTTACACGGCCATAGCAGAAGCCGAGACAAAAGCAGAAGAGGAAACAGAGAATCTGTTCTTCTGTTACAGAGCACCTACAGAGACAGCAGCAGAAGCAGAGACAGAGACAGAAACAGAAGCAGAAGCAGAAGCAGAGACAGAGACAGAAGCAGAAGCAGAGACAGAAGAGGATGGATATGATATGGACAAAGAAGGTTATGAAAGTGAAACGGAAGAGTCTACTCCACCCGAAGAGGATATATATGGAGAAGAAGTTCCAGAAGCATCAGAAGCAGACGAGCTCATGCTATGGGACAGAATGGTCATGGTACCATTCGGTCTGGTAAATGGATCTTCTCATATGCAAAATCTTTATAAGAACTGGGTTGAGAAGAACAAGCCATCTTTCAGCAATGTCTCATGCTGTCCTCACCCATCCTTGCCAAAGAAAGATGATGATGATGCACAGTGCCAACAAGCACTTGTCCCACAAACCCAACAGGCATCAGAGGGTCTCTGTTATGTGACGTTCCTGGATGTGTCATCTTCAGAAGAGGAGTCTTCAAGTCAAGAGGTAATTAATCTTGAAACCAAACCCGAAACAGCTCTAATCCCATTTCAACATCTTAAGGAGCAACCTAAGTCTCCACCAAAAGAAGAAGTTGGTTCTAGTGGGACATCAGAAGAGGACACCACTCCCTTGAAGGAGTCAGATCTGTATCCAGAAGCAGTCCGTGGGACCTTCATCCGTGAAGTAGGAGGTGAAAGGCAGTTAACCTTTGTGGATGTAGAAGGCACTGAACGCCACTTGAAGGTGGGTAGCAGTCTCCCAGAAGAGGAGTTGTCAACCTTGTACAACTTGTTGAAAGAAAATTTGGACGTGTTTGCATGGTCCTATAAAGACCTAAAAGGGATTGATCCCACAATATGTCAGTATCATATTGACTTGGAGCCTGATGCCAAGCCAGTACAGCAACGACAGAGGCGAATGAACCCGAATTATTCCATATTGGTGAAAGCGGAGCTGCTGAAGCTTCTGAAAGCCGAGTTCATCTATCCAGTGGTAAATAGTGAATAGGTTTGACCCATCGTGGTTGTACCCAAGAAGAATGGCAAATTGCGAATATGTGTGGATTTCCGAAAGCTTAGTTCCAAGACAAAGAAGGATCACTTTCCTATCCCTTTCATAGACCAAATATTGGACACAGTGGCAGGACATGAGCTTTATTCCCTTCTGGATGGATTTAGTGGATACAACCAAGTCCAAATCGCAGAAGAAGACCAATCTAAAACAACCTTCACCACAGAATGGGAGACCTATGCTTACCGAGTGATGCCATTTGGGCTCTGCAATGCCCCTGCTACTTTCCAGCGAGTCATGATGGCCGCATTTCAAAATCATCTACACGACTTTATTGAAGTATATTTGGATGACTTCTGTGTCTATAGTTTGATCCGTGAACATTGGGAGCACCTGGAACAATGCTTTGACCGATGCCGGGAGTATGGGATTTCCCTCAACCCCGACAAATGCATCTTTGGGGTCTCTTCTGGAGTTCTGTTGGGCCACATTGTCTCTGCACAAGGGATATCAACAGACCCTGCAAAGATTGAAAAGATTGCAGCTCTGACAGCACCCACCAACCTTAAACAGTTGAGGGGATTCCTAGGCCATGTGGGTTACTACAGAAGGTTCATAGCTCATTTTGCAACAAAGGCAACTCCTTGCATAAGCTTTTGAGGAAAGATGCAGAGTTTACTTGGACGGAAGAATGTGACAAAGCCTTCCACACTCTGAAGCAGTGTCTGGTTGATGCACCCATTCTGTAACCTCCTGATTGGACGAAAGAGTTCCATGTACACACGGATGCATCTATTGAAGGCTTAGGTGCTGTCCTTTGCCAGAAGGGTTCCTCAAAGCTGGATCAACCGATCTATTATGCAAGCCGAAAAGTCACTGATAGGGAACGGAACTATACAGTGACAGAGCTGGAGTGCTTGGCAATGGTGTTTGCCCTAGAGAAGTTTCGCCATTACCTCCTATCTACCCACTTTAAATTTTATGTGGATCATGAGGCCCTGTCCTTCCTAATGAACAAAGCAGATGTGAAAGGACAAATGATGCGATGGCTCCTTCTATTTCAAGAGTTCGACTTTGAGGTGATTACTAAGCCTGGTCGTTCCCATGTTCTGGCTGATCATCTGTCGCGTATCCCACAAACTGCAGATGAGGAGTAGGATGATCCAGACCTCCCTGATGCTTCCCTATTCTTGGTAGAAACTGTAACTCCCTGGTATGCAGACATTGCCAATCTGCTGGAAACCCAATAGTATCCTCCTGGTATTTCTAGTCGGGAAAGGAAGAAGCTCATGTTAGAATCAGCCCCCTACACCCTGCTAGGTAGCGCACTGTATAAGAAAGGCAAAGATGAAGTGCTCCGAAGATGTGTTGCAGGAGATGAGATTGGGATTGTCTTGAAGGCTTGCCATGACGAGCCATGTGGAGGTCACTTTGCAGGAGAAGCTACAGCCAGGAAGGCTCTGCTAGCAGGATATTTGTGGCCTACCATTCATAAGGATGCCTATGATTACTGTAAAAGATGTGATGCTTGTCAAAGAATGGGGAAACCCACCAAGACAAGTGCCATGCCACTGCAACCTATCCTTCCTTTAAAGCCATTTGAGAAGTGGGGCATCGACTTCGTAGGTCCGATTGATCCTCCTACCAGAAGGAAACAGAACCGATACATCCTCGTATGTACGGATTATGTTACAAAGTGGTGTGAAGCTAAAGCCCTCAAGCGGGATGATGGTAACAGCGTGGCCCTGTTCATGTACGAGAATATCATTACCCGTTTTGGCAGTCCCTTAGAGCTGGTAAGTGACAGAGGCACTCATTTCCTCAACAAAGTCATGGAAGAGTTGACAGAGTTGTATAAGATCCGCCATCGCAAGTCCACTCCTTATTACCCTAGAGCCAACGGCCAAGTCGAAGTCACCAATCGCATCCTCTGCTCGATTCTGACAAGAACGATTTCTACACATCGTCGTGATTGGGATGATCGACTTATAAAGGCCCTCTGGGCGTACAGAACCTCCCATAAAGCAGCAACAAGACAGACACCTTTCCAGCTGGTGTATGGAACAGAAGCTGTTTTTCCTGTTGAATTGGAACTACCCTCTTTGAGAGTGGCTATCAAAGAGCGTTTGGGGGACGATGATTCACTGCAACGCCGTCTCTTGCACTTGGAATGTTTGGACGAAATTTGTAGGATGGCTCTACAGTGCATGGAAGCCACACAAGCTCGATGCAAGGCTTACCATGACAGCTTCATCAAGCACAAGGAGTTCCAAGAAGGTGATTTGGTCCTAGCCTATGATTCACGATTTGGCAAGTTTCCTGGCAAGCTCCAACAGCGGTGGATGGGCCCCTATAAGGTACTTGCAGTCAACCCTAATGGCTCTGTCCAAGTGCAGACCGTTGATGCCTCTGATGATCCCTTTCTGATCAATGGATATCGCCTGAAGAAGTACTTCTCTCCTTGGGGATCTTGACAATTACGGACACTTGATCCTTTCCCTCGTTGGCGCGGCACTATACTTCTTATGATGCTACTTTTGATAGCCGTTCTTCAGTCATTCCTGATGAAATGGACGCAATCCTCTGTCCCCTCAAATCCCCCTTCTAGCCTTGATCTCTTATCCTCTATTTTCCACCAGCGACAGTGGCGAGGTGGGTTCTGACAAATGGTAGTTCTACCATTCCCTTGCTCAATTCGAAAAAAAAAAGGAAAGTATACATATCAGTCATGGGAGAAAAGGACTAAGGTCCCTGTCATGCCGACCTATTATTCGAGAAAAGGTGGAAACACCCTCGGGAATAGGGGAAACTAAAAGAAAAGAAAAATAAAGAAATAATAAGAAAAACAAATCTGTTATGAGAGAAAAGGAAGCAATTCCCTGTCATAGCAGGCCTCGTTCCAAGAAAAGGTGGCAATCACCCTTGGGCGAGAAGCTGGCTGTGGAAAAGGTGGCAACACCCAGCAGTCCAGAAAGTGGATTCATTAATTGATATTTCCAGGATCCAATTCCGAAGCTGCCTCCCTTGGTACGCTATGTCCTGGGTCTTTCTGCGGAGCATCTAACTGTCCTCTAGTAGACGACATGTTCCTATCCAATACAACGTTCGATTTGATGGCTACCTCCCTGGGTATGCCTCTTCAACAACTGATGACGCGATCTTCATCGACAAACAATAGAGTGACGTGAGCTTTCATCCTAACCGGATGGGGAAGTGAGTATGGTTGCCCTCCTGTATCTATCAACAGAGCGTGAGACAGAGGGTGGGCCGAGAGACCAGTCTTTTCCCTTCCAATCAAATGAGAGGTGAGAAGTGTGAATGAAATGTTGCACCCACGGGATGGGCCTCTCAATGCACAAAGCACGATTTGTTTCTGTGCACTGCACCATAGGGCTCCCTGGCCTTCCTTCTCGCACCGTATGCCGGCACAGGGCGGGATGCACAGTTGCACCATCAAATGTGCACAAGGCATACAACCTTTGCACAAGTGACCGTGAGGATTACATCAACGGGTTTCAGGAAAAGGCTGCCCTCCTGTATCTATCAACAGAGAGTGAGACAGAGGGTGGGTTGAGTGTGACTGGAGTTTCTTCAATCAATTACTGAAAGGTGAGATTGAGGGACGTTACGACACTTGGAGTCAGGTATGTTCCAGTTTCCCTGTGCACCCACGGGATGGGTCTCTACCGTCAACACAAGACACATCACCCTGTTCTGTACATTGCACTGTAAGGCTCCCTTGCCTTCCTTCTTGCACTTATGCCAGACGGGTTGGATGCACTAATGCACCATCAATTGTGCACCCTGGCATACCCCCTCTGCACCATTCCCCTGTTGATTTCTAAACCGGGTATGTGATATGGGTTTCAATCATTCTTCCTCGAGTGATATTAGTCATGGGGCGAGTGACTGTTCTTTCATTCCATTTGAGTGACTGCGAGTTGAGTGTAGTATCCCTCATCATCGACGGATTTCCTACGATTCCTTCAACCAGCTACCTCCCTGGGTACTGCTGCGTGGTCCCTGCCATGAAGGATGTGCGCTGTAACGATGCCTTGGTACCTCCTGCAGTCGACAACAACCCTGGACGTGCCATCGACACTTACCCTTGCTTCTTGACAAAATGGACCAAGTTTTTCTAACTCTCCCACTTTGGTTTCTTCGTGACAGTCATGTTTTAAGTGTGGGGACATTAGTGGATGGTCTGTGGCGTGATCCTAGGTCCCTGTTGCTCGGTTAACCCTATCCGTTAAGGTCTTAAGTGTGGGGATGCGTCCCTGCGCGTCTATATTGCATACCTTCTGCATATGCCTTAATCTGCTCATGCATGTATGCCATGCCTTGTTGTTACCCTGATGGGGTCCCTTCCCACCCACCTGTTCCTTTTTCACCACCCTTGGGGTTGTCCCTTGTAGTTTTCCTTCATTCCCTGATTTTGCGGTCCTGTCCTGTGAATGTACCCTACGTTCACCAAAGTCCCAATCCAACCTTATAGCCATGTTCCCTCCTTTGAACATACCATTTTTCCTTTTGCCCTACACCTATTCCGGTGCACGGTTTTTGCGTTATTAATTTTTGACGCATTTTTCGCAAATTAGCCGGTTTTCCATATGAACGCGCTTTTCTTACTTCGGAACCATGATTTGACATCATACCCTTGACAACCATTTTTTCCCTGACATTTTTCCTTTTTACTCCGCATCATTCTGCTCCACGGTTTGTCCAATATTACTTTTCCGGTTTTTACACCTTTTTCGTGCGTATTTTTGACATTTTTCCATGTGAACCTGCCCTGTTTGCATCGGAATTCCAATTTGATTTGACAGCCGTGTCCCTTGTGTCTTCCCTCACCTTTTTCCTTTTTCCTCCACCCTTTTTCGACTTTCGGATTTTTACTTATTAATTTTTAAATCAGTTTTCGGGAGTATTTTTGGAGTTTTTCGCATGTGAACCTCTCCTACTTCCACCGGAATTGCGATTTAACATGATAACCTTGTGCCACCCCTTCATGTGGACATTTTTCCTTCTTACTGCATGACATTCCGGCGAACGGTTCGTCCGATATTAATTTTCGATCCCATTTTTTGGGTCTGTTTTTTGGGTTTTTTCCATGTGAACGCGTCTTCTCTCACTCAGAATTATGTTTTGATGTGATCGGATTGTCGGGCACATCTTTTTGCACAGTTTTTCTTTTTCTTGCACCTCATTCTGATGCACGGATTTTCCGATATTAATTTTTAATTGCGTTTTTTGGTTCATTTTTTGTGTTTTTAGCACGTGACCGCCCTTTACCCCTCGGAACCTCCATCATATATTTTCCTTGTCTTCCACCTGTCGTCTTGCCCACTTTTTGTTTTTACGCTATTTCGTTTTGACATCCGGATTGGGCGATATTAATTTTTCTTTATTTTTACGTGTTTTCGTGCGACTCGTCCCGCACGTGTACGCGCTTGTTTTCAATTTTACGCGTCTTAATGCATCCCGGCCGCGTCCGCGTGTCCGTCCCGTCATCCTGGTGCTCTTCCGATCCCGTCACAACAAATTTTTTTACCCCGCCCCGCGCTCGCGCGAGGGACGGGGGTACGCCTCTCTTCTATGGGCAACCCGCCTATCCCATCCCCTAACCCATGGGCTCCCCTACCCAACCCGTCCCCTACCCTTCCCCCGGGCACCCCTTTGGCCACCCCCCATCCCATGGGCCCCTGCCCATATCTTACCATCCTTCCCCCCCCCCCCCCCCCCATACCCTTTCCTATCCCCCACCCTACCCTTCTCTCTCCCCGATCCTCCCCACCCCAACTGCCTCCTTCTCTCTCTCTTCCCGTTCTCTGCGTGTCTGTCCTCCTCCCTCCATCTCTTTCTTTCCCCTCCCTACCTCCTTCTTCCTCCCCGCCATTTCCCTTCCCCCCTCCTTCTCTTCTTCTCCTTCTCTCCTCCTTCCTCCTACCTCCACCTTCTTCCTCCCTCTTCTCTTTCCTGCTCCCTCTCTTCTTCTTCCCTGCCCTCTCCCGCCTCCATCCCCTCCTTCTTTCCCCTTCCTCCACCTCCCTTCCCTCCCCTCCTTCCCCTCCCTCTTCCCCTTGCTGCCCTCCTGGACGTCGCTGCCCTCCACCCGTGCCGCCCGCGTCTGCAGCGCCCCTCGCCATCTCCTCTCCTGCCTCTGGCGCTGCCTCCCTTGGCCCTTCGACTCACGACACCGTTTGCGGTTGCTCCAGTGCCTCCAGCCCCGCCCCGCCTCCGCTCGAGATACCCCCCGCCGTCAGTGTGCCGCCCCGTTGACCTCCAAGCCGCCCTGTGCGCAGCGCCCGACCGCCTCCCTCCCATTCCGCCGCCTCCAGTCGCCTGGCCGACATCGTCGTTGCCACTGCAGAAGTCGTCACCGCCGCCGACGTCGCCGCTGCCGCCGGATCGCCGCCGGCGCCACCCCCTCCTCCTCTTCCACCTCCTCCTCCTCCCTAACTAACCTCAGGTTAGTTTACTAACCTAACAATTAGTTAACTAACACACCTTTAGTTTAACTCACTAACCCTAACCCTAGTTAGGTTAACTAACCTAACCTACCCCACCCTAACTAACCCTAGTTAGGTTAACTAACCTAACCTACCCCACCCCCACTAACCCTAGTTAGGCTCCCTACTCATAACCCTAACCCTAATCCTAATCCTAACCCTAACCCTAATCCTAACCCTAATCCTAATCCTAACCCTAACCCTAACCCTAACCCTACCCTTAACCCACCTTAGGTTAACTAACCCCCTTTAGGTTAGTCTCCACTAACTTGCCTTATCTGACTTATCTAACTTCACCTAGACTAACCTAATTCCATCTGACTAACCTGACTTGACTTAGTCAGACTAACATGACTTACACAGGCTAACAAGACTTAACTGACTTACTTTCAACTTACTTATCCGATTAACCTGATTTAACTGATTTAATTAATTTATAAATTAATTTCCACATCATAAAATTTCAGAAAAATTTCTAAAACTTCCCTTCGCTTTTTGCCAATTTTTGGAAATTTGTCCGCTAGAAATTACCACCCCTAAAAATTTCTAAAAATTACATATTTTCCAATTTATCCCCCAAATTACCAACCAATGTCAAAAATTCATTTAAAAATAGTAGAAAAATTCTAAAAAATTCTAAAAAAATTCTCCAAAATTATCCTCACCTCCCTTGATCATTTTCCATTTATTTTTTACTTTAAAATATTATCCTACATGGTACCCCTATTGTTTAAAAAAAAACAACCAATACACCAAACAAACAAAAACAAAAACCAACAAAATACATTCACAAAACATAACAACCTCACACACAAAAAACCAACCATAAATAAACACAAATTACACAAATTAAATTAAATTAATTTTTTTTAAAAAAACCCACCAAAAACACAATCAACACATCCGCTAAGGTGTTGTTTTTGTTGTTTCGTCAGTGGTCTTTACTTTTCCTTTACTGGATTCACTTCTTTTGGGGAACTCTTTCGTGCGCATTTCTGCATTACATACACACCCCTTCCAGGTATTTATTTTATGTGCTTTATTTATTTTTATTTTCCCCTTAATCACAAATTAATTGTTAAAATGAACTCTTAATTCACCCACTGTTTCCACGCGCATTCACGCTATATACACACATACTTTTTAATTAAAATAAACCCGCCGTTCACTTCGCACGCGCTACGTGTGCTACAGAGGCACTTAACTTTTTAATTAAAATGAACCAGCCGTCACAAGAGCACGCGCTGGCAAAAAAGTGCTCCACATCACCTTAATTTGTAATCAATGAACTTGCATTTAGAGACCCAGTCTAGGTATCGCAGTCCAGGATTCGACTTAAACCACCGTTTTCACCTAATAATTGGTACTTAAATTTCTAATAACGAACCGCCGTTTTCTTGCTAAGGTTTATCACTTAATAAAAATTCACCCATTTTTAATAATTTATTAAAATCAACCATTCATTAAATTAATCCCCCCTCACTGCACTTAATTCCCCTTTTTAATGAACCGTTTCGTGGGATGGGTATGCGCAGTCATTAGAGTTATTTCCCTGGTCAAACATTGGTTTATCAATGATGTAGTCTTGATATGTGTCGGATGTGGTATTGTTTTGGTTTACTGTCTTTGTTACGGTTACGGGTATGATATACAGTTTTTTTCTTTTATTGCCTGATACGGGGTTTTGGGTGTTTGTCTAATGCATAGCATGAAGCTTTCGGTCGCATATGTCTCAAGGTCATGTCAAATTTTTTTCTAGGATGTGGTTTGCTTGGGGTTAGTTGGTCGAGTTCCGTTTTATTGTTTTGGTTGTTCTCTTATCCTTGGTTTTTTTGTTTGTTGCTTTGCAGGCATTCTCCTTGATTGTCTGTGTTTGTGGTGTGTGTGTAACCATCTGAATGGCGCCTTCTCATGCTCCTCCCCCTATCCAGTACGTCCCATTAGTTAGTAGGGATTACTCTTCCCTACTTACTTTTGAGCCTCTCACGAAGGCGGGACTCGCTGCTTTTGTGGCTACTTCTTTTCCATTACTTCCAGAGGATCCGTCGTTATGTGATGAGTTTCTGGCCTCTTACAGCAAGAAGTCCTAATGTTCCCTTGATTCCTTCTCTTTCACAGCAAGACTTGGCTGCTCTTCAGAGACAGGCTACTTTGTGCCCTCTATTTCAAGATAAAGTGGAAAGATTGCAATCCAGAATGGATTTGTTATGGTCTACATTTGAGCAGTTTCAGGAATATGTTCTACCAGACCATTCTTACTTTGTCCACTACCACTTACAGAAGTTGGTCTTCTACATGAAGCTTTCCATGATGGATTTACCTCTTCCAGAGGATGGATGGAGTGGGGCTTGGTCTGCTGAGTTGTTGACAGAGGTAGTAAGAATGGTGTTTGAAGATTCTGTCACGCCAGATACCATGTTGATGTCATACATGTATCTACGAGGAGACTTGTTAATTCCTGATGAGGTGGATATGGCATGGTATGTGGGGGATGTGGTCTTACAGGCTGTTTTGTATGTCAACCATTTGGAGTTGCGCATCGCTGACATGTTCCAGAGTTATTCCTCCAAAGTGGCTGATTGTCCTGATAATTCGTGGCATCCCATGATTGATTTTGTGGTCCTGAATCAAAGACAAAACACAGCTCCTACCTCTACCCAGAGTACTAATCAACTGAGGATGAATCTCTTAGCCTATCTTTCAAAACATAATCCGTTTGATTCTACCTTCTTCGATGCCTATCATCGACGATCTCTCTTAGGACCTTCTGTTCCTACCCTCCTCTATTACCAACAAATGGCTCACCGCTATGCTATATATCTTTCCCTTTGTCAATCTAATTCCACCACTATTTTACCCCTTCTTTTTCAACCTTCATCTTTCCCTCAAATTCCAATTTTTACATATTGTTCCTTTATTGAGGATAGAGTATTTTCCCCTTCTCCACCCTGTTCTTCTCCCTCCATTAATGTACCCTCTACATTTCCTATTTATCAGTTAACACCCTTCCTTAGTGATTCCCTCCAAATTTCTGCCACTCCTTCTTTAACCTTTTCTTCCTTTTATGATTTTTCCTATCCCTCACTTCATCCACTTTTCCTTATTCCACTACCCTCTCCTAACACTTCCATATCTCAACCACCTCAGTTGGTTAGTGACTGTGACGGGTTTGATAATCAGATTTCCAGAAGAAGGGGATGGAGTTCGGATGATTGCCTTACCGGACCTCAGATTAATTGGCCAGTAATTCCAGGAGAATGGACAGCTTCCAGTCAAGCTTATCAGAACTATGTTCATTTTGCTCAGCAGTATTCCCAGTCTGCAGATCCCTCAGTGAGATTAACTGCTCACTTTGCTTGGTACCTGGCGTATATGCATAGGCACTCTCATAATGATTCCAAGCCTATTCCAAAGTTGTGCATGAATGTCAATGTGAGCATTGATTCCCAACAGCTGGATATATTGTATTTTCATGCCCTTTGTTTGCCTAGCAGATACCTGGTCCTATTGGAAAGGATGTGCTGTCTCCAGTTTTTTCAAAATCCTCCCAAACACTTTGTAGATGAATCCTTGTCTATGGATTGTTTCCGACAACATCAATCTTTTAAGAGGGATCATCTTCATTGATACCTTTCCAATGTATGGTGGAAGCTTTCTAATGAAAAATTCTCTTTTTGAAGGAGTCATTCAGATGGTTGTGTTGTGTATTGGTGTTTGTGTTGTGAGTTCATTTATGTAAAACGAACGTGGTGGTTTCCTATTGGATTTCGTGTGCGAGCTACATTTTGGAGATTTGTGGTGATGGGGTCGTGGTTGCAGAGTTGAAGTTGATGCTGATGAAGGAGAAGAAAACTCTTATATCCTTTATAAATTTGTTGTGATTTTTAGTTTGAAGGTGTTAATTTCAAAAGGGTTTTCCTTTCTTTGTTTTTTTATATCAGAAACAGGTTATAAGTTGGGGTGGTGGTGGATGGATTCTTTTTGAAGAGATATTGAAGATTGAAGTTGCGCTTTTAAATGAACTTGTATTCCCTTTTTCCTGGGTCGCGAGGACGCTTCCTTATTAAGTGTGGGGATATGTTGAGTGTTGAAATGACTTGTTTTTTGGCTGTTTTTTGTTGTTTTTGAAGCTGAATGGTTGATTTTATGAGATGATTGATTGGTTTGGAAGTGGTTTGAGAGTGTTTTGGATGATATTGATTGTGTTTTGGAAGATCATGATGATTATTGGTGGTTCTGTGATGTTCTGATAGGTTCTGTATACCTTCTGTTTTGCTCTGTTTTGATCTATTTTGTTCTGATTGTCTTCTGTAAAGAGGGATGGAGTATTGATTGATGAAGATTGAGATCTTGTGAAAGCTTATTGAATGGTTTGTGAGAGTTTGGAATGGTTTGAGAGTGAGTTATGTGGTTTTGATGACCTTCTGTAACCTTTTGTAGGTCTTCTGTAGAGCTTCTGTCTCTGTTTTGTTCTGTTCTGTACTGTAGCTGTTCTATAACTGTTCTGTATGCTTCTGTATGTGTTCTGATGGATGAGAGTGTAGCTTGGGAAAGTTTTCTAGCCTTGGAAAGAGGTGAATACAAGTGCAAAAGAGCTGAAAGAAGTGGAAGAAGTAGCTGCTGAAGACTCAAGTGAAGACTAGAGTGAAGTGACAGTAGTGAACTATGAAAGGACACTGTAGTGGCTCTGGTGACTCTTCATATCAGACATACCTCTTGGGAGGGGTATCCACGACCTAAGAAGGATTATTGAGAGTGAATTTTTTGAGAGATTGTAGTAAGGATATGATGTATTATTGATAGAGAGAGAGAGAGAGAGCCAGAGATAGCCAATTCTACTCAAACAGAGTGATTGTATATGAGAGATTGAGAGAGAAGACTATGAAGATATTGAAGATGAATACTATGTGATGTATTTCCATTCAAAGATGGTGTATTCCTTTGTTTTTTTTGTTCCATTGATGGATTTTATGAAGATATTGAAGAATATGGTTGATTCTATCAAATCCGTGGGAGATCTACATGATGGTGCATGAAGATTTGTTGTGCCTGGTGTTCTTTTCTTCATTGTGATCATATGAAACATAATAAACAAGCTTGTTGATGTTACAAGATAGATTTTCTTGCAAGAGAATTCCCTTTTCCTTGGTGTTTCTCTCGGGGCTCCAGAGATAGTTCACATGTAGGTATACCCCACAGCAAAATGGGGTTGCAAAAAGGAAAAACATGCATATTGTAGAAGTTGCACGCGCCTTGATGGCTGAAAAGAATATGCCTAAGAATTTTTGGTCTGAGGCTGTTCATACTACTATTTATATTATGAACAGAACTCCCACAGCTGCAGTTCATGGAATGACTCCTGAAGAATGCTTTACTGGCAAGAAGCCTGATGTATCGCACTTGAAGGTATTTGGCTGTGTTGCATATGTTCATGTGCCAGATGAGCTACGGAAGAAGCTTGATCCAAAGGCAGAAAAATGTGTCTTTATTGGATACTCTTTAGAGCAGAAAGGGTATCGCTGTTATAACCCTATCACATGTAAGTTCAGAGTGAGCAGGGATGTCATCTTTGATGAAATGAGCAGTTGATATGCATCTAGTGGTGATGCATTGGATGATGATGATGATCATGACACTCATGTGCAGGCTGAAAAGCAAGAATCACGGACTCTTAGTGGACCAGAGGCATCATCTAGTAGTCGTTGGTCTGGGAGACTAAGGAGTAGCTCTACATCTTCAGGTGCATCTAGTAGCACTACATGTAAAGACAAAGGAAAGAATAAAGTGTCAGATGGCATTGATGCAGTTCTTGATGGAGACTCCAGTGGCTCAGAGAGCTTGGATGATGAGCTTGGAATTCCTTCTGTCAAGACACCAGGTGTACAGAGAGCTCATAGTAATGTAAAGGCTCCATTGAGTAATCCGGTGGTCCGCAGATCTAGCAGGGTCAGATACTCTATTAAAAGATTTGGTTTTGAAGGTTATGTAGATCACCATTATGCTTATATGGTGAAACTAGTTGAGGATATTGATCCCACTTGTTTGAGGATGCTGTTGGTCATACTCATTGGGATGCAGCAATGGATGAGGAGATGGCTGCATTAGAGGCCAATAAGACTTGGGATCTAGTATCATTGCTGAAGGGAAATAAAGCTATTGGATGTAAGTGGGTTTATAAGATTAAGCACCATGTAGATGGTTCTATTAGTAGGTACAAAGCTAAGCTGGTTGCAAAAGGCTATGCCCAGACATATGGCATAGATTATGATGAAACCTTTAGTCCAGTTGCTAGGATGGCAACTATTAGATGTGTGATTGCTTTGGCAACAACCAAAGGTTGGAGGTTGCAGAAAATGGATGTGAAGGATGCCTTCTTGCATGGTGATTTGCAGGAAGAAGTGTATATGGATCAATCAACAGGTTATGAAGATTTAGAGCATCCCACGTATGTGTGCAGGTTGAAGAAGGTGCTCTATGGGCTCAAGCAAGCACCTAGAGCATGGTCTGACAAAATTAGAGAGTATCTTGTCAATATTGGCTTTTATGTTTCTGATAATGATCACTCACTTTATGTGAGAAAGGGAGATGTAGGTTTGGTTATCATAGTCATCTATGTGGATGACTTGATTATTACAGGTGATAGTGATAGTGGGATTGCTGAAGTCAAGGAATTTTTGAAGAAGAAGTTTGAGATGAAGGATTTAGGTGAGCTAAGGTTCTTCCTTGGCATTGAGGTGATCAGATGATGGTATATGGCTATCCCAAAGACAGTATGGCTTGGATATGCTGTCCAAGTATGGTATGACAACATGCAAACCACTTTCAGTTCCGTTGGAGTAGAATGTAAAGTTGAGTGCTGATGTTGGGGATGAGATAGAAGACCCTACTATGTTCAGGAGGATAGTGGGGAGTTTGATCTACATGACCATTACAAGGCCAGACTTGAGCTACGCTGTTGGTCTTGTGAGTCAGTTTATGCAAGTACCTAGAAAGCCACATTTGGATGTAGTCAGACGCATATTGAGATATGTGAAGTCCACATTACATTATGGACTTTTCTATGAGGCAGGTACCGATGTACATGTATTTGGATACACAGATACAGATTGGGCTGGTAGTATGTCTGATAGAAGATCTACCAGCGGATACATGTTCTCTCTTGGTAGTGCAGCAGTTACTTGGAGCAGCAAAAAGCAACCTACAGTTGCTTTGTCGAGTACAGAGGTTGAGTATAGAGGTGCTGCTGTAGCAGTATGTGAGGTAGTATGGCTATAAAAGTTATTGGCTGATTTAGATGTGTAGGTGGAAGGTCCAGTTGGCATTTATTGTGACAACATGAGCAGTATAAAGTTGGCTAGGAACCTTGTGCTCCATGCCAGGACAAAACATATTGAGGTACACTACCACTTTCTGAGAGAGAAGGTACTAGCAGGTGAGATTGACTTGGTGTATGTCAGCACACAGGATTAGATAGCTGGCATCTTCACGAAGGCATTGGGTATAGAGAAGCTTCAAAAGTTTCGAAGCTTACTTGGAGTTGCAAAGATGCAGTTGAGCTTGAGGGGGAGTGCTAAAATGACAAGCTCAACACATGCGAACATTGATGATGGACTGCCTGGTTAGATGGGTCCATACGTCTACACTTAGCATGTCGGTGGTCATTATGACTCTCATATGGCCATTGACTCATTACTTATTATATTCAGGTTGTTACACCTATTTATAGCTGGCATAGTTATAGCGCCAGTCGACTAGTGTAGTCGGTTATGCATTGTTTGACTTAGTAGGCCACTTTCCTTTATGTTGTATCTTATCTATACTTTGTGTACATTGTAAAGTGTGTGGAAGAAGAAGAAGAAACTAGCAAGAAAACGTTTTGGCCTCCATCTCTCTTCTTGTCTCTTGAGTGAGCTTCTCCTTGTGCATTCTGTGTGTGTTCGGTGCAGCATGTTGAGCAAGTCCCCCCAACACGCGATTCTTGACAGATTAGGGCAACCAATTATTATCAAGATCATACTCTTTACCTTTATCTCTAGCTTCCATGGCTTCCCTCTCCCTTCTCTTCTCCCTTCTCTCTTTCTCTCTCTTCTTTTAGTCTTCTTCTTGCTCTCTTTCCCCCTCCTCATCTCTTTTTCTCTCTCCTCTCAGCTTCTTTCATTACACATACTTCTAAAGAGGAGCCCCCTTGGCTCTACTTGCACCTAATGATTCAAAGCTAGCCACTTTGAGGGTAGACATCAACCCAATTGGAATCCCCAGACCGCCATGACCTATTGTGACCCTGTTGAGATATCGAGCTCCACTCGTGATACGCCAGGGTGACCGTTGTGTATTTATGTCACCGACTTGTCAGTTGCAGATGCGGTTGGTACACCGCCCCTGAATAATAGCTACATGATAGCTATCCTTATTTACTCTAGTTCGTGGCTTAGTTAGTATGCCACCTTAGTTAGTTGAGTTTGGTTTGAGACCCATATCTAGGGTTCTTCTATTTCTTTGTACTTGAGTTCTTTTGGCTTACACAACTAAGAAGAGGAAAACTGTTTTCAGCCTCCACCCTTGTGTGTCTCCCCCCATTGTGCAAGCAAGAAAGCTTCAAGTGAGACTTCTTCCTTCTCTCCCACAATCTTGACATGGTATCAGAGCCTTGTTCGTGGTAAGGAGCTCAAGAAAGCAAGCCAAGCTCGCGGTGTTCTGGTAAGAGGAGCAGTGTTGCTTTCATTTTGAGGCCATTTCGGGGCCTGTTTTGGAGGCGGAAGTTTTTTGCACGCACTCAGGAAAAGGCCCAGTTTTATGCTGTGCAGCCACTGTTCTACAGGTCGGTGAATAGTTACTGTAAAAATTGCATTGTATGCTTGTGCGCAGAGACATTGGGAGTTACAGAATCATCCCTGTTGCCTGTTGATGCAAAATCGTCACTAGGAAGTGACTGTGTGGTCAAATACCACTTTCGCCAGTTTTGCAGATTTTCCCTTGTGAGGGTGAAGCTGTGGTTTTTGCAGTGACATAATTTTTTGCAGTCTTCTGTAATGGCATCTGATTCTCTTTCACAGATTGTCACTGAAAAGCTTGACAAGAACAACTTCCAAGCATGGAAGTTTAGAATGACGAATTTCCTTATGGGAAAAGGATATTGGGAATTTGTTGCAGGAAATGAAGAAGAACCAGTTCTTCCTGATGTTCCCAATCAACAGCAAATGCAGGCATTTAAAGCATGGCATGAGAGAGCTAGGAAAGTTATGTATTGGCTGTCTATCAGCATTTCAGACTCTATGATTGTGCATATTCAGGATGCAAGCACGCCAAAGGAGGCATGGGATACTTTGTCAAAAATGTATAGCACAAATACGCAAGCCAGGAAAATGCAGCTCAAGCAAGAGTTGCACAATGTGCAAAGAGAAAATATGAGCATCAACGACTACCACATGAAGGTGAAGAAGATTACAGATGCACTTGCTTCCATTGGGTCACCAGTGGAAGATGATGATTTAGTTTCTGTGACCTTGAATGGTCTAGAAAAGGATTATGCACAGTTTCGGACATCCATTTCAGTTCGTGAAAGATTTCCTGATTTTGAGGAGTTGATTGCTCTTCTAATTTTTGAGGAACAGAGAAATGGTGGTGCATCTTCTTCAGGAGGAACTTCAAAAGAAGCTGTCTTCTACTCAAATGCTGGAAGAGGTAGAGGCAGAGGTAGAGGAGGCCGATTTGCAGGCCGTGGCAGAAATCAGAATATGCAGCAAACTCAAGAAAACCAGTCCTATGGAGGAGGACGTGGTAACTCTAGAGGCAGAGGGAGCCAAAGAGGTCGTGGTGGATGGCAAAGAGGCCAAAATCCAAACAGTAATGTTAAATGCTACTATTGTGGTAAAATGGGTCATATGGCTAAAGACTGTTATAAAAAGCAGAATGACATCATGAATGGAAAACTGCAACAAGGAAATTATGCATCCTCTAGTAGACAGGGTGATGACAGAAATGAGCATCTGTTTATGGTGCAGCACATGAACAATTCTGTGACAAGTGCAGAAGAAAGCAACGATGCATGGTATGTTGACTCAGGTGCATCAAACCACATGACAGGTCATGCAGAATGGATGGAGGATGCAAGGAAAATGGAAAAACCAGGATTTGTGGAGACTGGTGATGATACTGCACATCCTATTGTGCAGATTGGAAAAATTCCCTTGTCTATGCAGGATGGGAAAAAGAAATACCTGTTCGATGTATTTCATGTCTCGAATATCACCAAGAATCTGGTTTCTGTTGGTCAAATGGTTGAACAGGGCTTGCAGGTCAGATTTAATCCTCATGGATGCTTTGTTGAGGATATGAAAAATAAAGGTCGCTTGATAGCAAAAGGAAAGAAGAAGGGCAGAATGTTTACATTGGATGCAGACATGTCTGAATTGAGTGCAGCAATGTTTGCACATGGGACCGGTGTAGTTGCAGATATTGATATCTGGCATAAACGCATTGGTCATGTTAATGTACAGTGACTTAAATCAATGCAGGCCCAAAATATTGTTGCAGGTTTGCCGAAATTCAAGGTTGCAGAAATGCATAAGGTATGTGAAGCCTATCAATTTGGAAAACAGGCAAGGAAACCATTTCCTAGACATGTTCAAGAGAGTAAGAAGCCATTGGAATTAATCCACTCTGATGTATGGACAACTAAAGCTGCATCTCTTGGAGCTGTCATTATTTTGTCAGTTTTATTGATGACTATAGTAGAAAAGTTTGGGTGTATTTTATGAAAAAGAAAAGTGAAGTTTTTGGGCATTTCAAAACTCTTAAAGCGATGGTTGAAAAAGAAACAGGCCTGCAGATAAAATGCCTAAGGTCAGATGGAGGGGGAGAGTACCTCTCAAATGAGTTTGCAAGGTTCCTGCAAGAGCATGGCATAAAGCAGCAATATTCATGCAGTCATACCCCACAACAAAATGGAATTGCAGAAAGGAAAAACAGGCATATTGGAGAGGTATCTCGTGCCATGCTCAATGAAAAAGACTTGCCAGATTTTTATTGGGCTGAAGCAGTTGCTACAGCAGTCTACATAATGAACAGGACTCCCACTGCAGCAATACATGGAATGACTCCAGAGGAGAGGTATACTGGTAGGAAACCAGATATTTCTCATTTGAAAATTTTTTGTTACATTGCCTATGTACATGTGCCAGATGAGTTGAGATCCAAGTTGGATCCAAAAGCTGAGAAGTGCATCTTTATTGGTTACTCTTTGCAGCAAAAAGGGTATAGATGCTATAACCCTTCTACTCGTAAGTTTACAGTGAGCAGAGATGTTGTTTTTGATGAGATGAGTAGCTGGTATAAACCAATAAATGTGATTGATGATGTAGATGCACAAAATGGTAATGCTGCACAAAATTCATAGCAGCAGTCACAAAATATTAGTGGATCTGGAGCGTCCTCTAGTAGTGGTTCACATTCTTCGCCATGGACAGGCAGATTGAGATCAGGAGAATCTTCTCAAAGTAATGCAGATAGTGGTATGCATGTATCACGAAAAGGAAAAGAGAAGGTTGATCAGCCCATGTTTGATGTGAATGCAGGTCACTCTTATGTGGATGGTAAATCCAGTGGCTCAGAACAGAGCATTGATGATGAGTTGGGTATTCCTTCTATTGTTACACCTGGAGTAAGGAAGACCAGGGATGTTTTGAGAGCACCTGGGAGTAAACCTACTTTGCGCAGGTCTACGAGAGCTAGGTATCCTGTGGATAGGCTGAAATATGATGGATTTACAACCATTCACTATGCATATATGGTTAAAGTGATACAGGAACCAGAACCAACTTCTTTTGAGGAAGCCATGGGAAAAGAAAAATGGGAGAAAGCCATGGATGAAGAAATGGATGCCTTGGAAGCAAATGCTACATGGGAATTGGTACCTTTGCCTAAAGGTAAAAATGCAATTGGCTGTAAGTGGGTTTATAAGGTGAAGCACAATGCAGATGGTTCTGTGAATAGATACAAGGCAAGATTAGTAGTCAAGGAGTATGCACAAACATATGGCATTGACTATGAAGAAACATTCAGTCCGGTTGCAAGGATGGCAACCGTAAGAGTAGTCATTGCTATGGCTGCATCAAAGGGATGGTCTTTACATCAGATGGATGTAAAGAATGCCTTCTTGCATGGTGATTTGCAAGAAGAGGTCTATATGGAGCAGCCACCAGGTTATGTGCATGCTGTTCATCCTGAGTTTGTTTGTAGGTTGAAGAAAGCCTTGTATGGCTTGAAGCAAGCACCTAGAGCATGGTCTGACAAGATAGGACAGTATCTTGTCACTATTGGCTTTCAGATTTCCAAGGCAGATTTCTCACTTTATGTGAGAAAAACAGAGAAAGGTATTATGCTACTTGTCATTTATGTTGATGATTTGATTATGACAGGTGACAGTGATGAAGATATCCTTCATGTGAAAATGCTATTGAAGCAGAAGTTTGAGATGAAGGATTTGGGAGAGCTGCGTTATTTCTTGGGCATTGAGGTGATTAGATCACCAAGTGGGATACAGCTCTTGCAGAGGCAGTATGGATTGGACATGCTGTCCAAATATGGGATGACAGGCTGTAAGCCTATTTCAAATCCTTTGGAGCAGAATGTGAAGCAGAGCACAGATGCAGGTGAGCTTCTAGAAGACCCTACTATGTACAGATGCATAGTAGGAAGTTTGATTTATATGACTATTACCAGGCCAGATTTGAGCTATGCTGTTGGATTGGTAAGTCAGTTTATGCAGGCTCCAAGGAAACCACATTTGGATGCAGCTAGACGCATACTCAGGTATGTGAAGTCCACATTGCAGTATGGACTATTTTATGAGACTGGGGTTCAGATACAGTTGCATGGATACACTGATGCTGATTGGGCTGGTAGTATTTCTGATAGACGATCTACCAGTGGATATGTGTTCTCTTTTGGGAGTGCTGCAGTCACTTGGAGCACCAAGAAACAGCCTACAGTTGCCTTGCCGAGCACAGAGGCTGAGTACAGGGGTGCAGCAATGGCTGCATGTGAGGTAGCTTGGTTGCATAAGCTACTTTATGATATGCATCAGTCTACAGATGGACCAGTTGTCATTTATTGTGACAACATGAGTAGTATACACTTGGCAAATAACCCAGTCTATCATGCTAGAACAAAGCACATTGAGGTGCATTATCACTATGTGTGAGAGAGGGTTTTACTAGGTCTTATTGATCTAGTTTATGTCAGCACAGAGGATCAGGTAGCTGACATATTCACGAACGCATTGGGCGCAGAGAAGCTGTGCAAGTTCAAAGACCTGCTTGGTGTGCAGGAATTGGGATTGAGATCGAGGGGGAGTGTTGAGATATCGAGCTCCACTCGTGATACACCAGGGTGACCGTTGTGTATTTATGTCACCGACTTGTCAGTTGCAGATGCGGTTGGTACACCGCCCCTGAATAATAGCTACATGATAGCTATCCTTATCTACTCTAGTTCGTGGCTCAGTTAGTATGCCACCTTAGTTAGTTGAGTTTGGTTTGAGACCCATATCTAGGGTTCTTCTATTTCTTTGTACTTGAGTTCTTTTGGCTTACACAACTAAGAAGAGGAAAACTGTTTTCAGCCTCCACCCTTGTGTGTCTTCCCCCATTGTGCAAGCAAGAAAGCTTCAAGCGAGACTCCTTCCTTCTCTCCCACAATCTTGACAACCCATGCACCAAGTAATGCTCTAGTGAACTTTATGGAGGAACCAGTGGAGGAACATTCATACGTGAGCCCTTATCTCTTATGATGAAGAAGGTAATTGTATATTGATGGATTATAGGCCTGTGCTGGTCATGACCTTAGGCAGAGGGAGAGGTAGAGACCTAGGAGGAGCTTAGAACCATGAGCCCATAGCATGTTGGACGTGTGACCATCTAGGGCATATCTCATCTCACTGCCCTAAAAAGGAGTAAGCAAATAGAGAGAAGGTGGACTTGAGATGTCTTGAATTAGAGTCACACACCTATTTGTGGATTTCCCTAGGTGAGAACTGTCCACTAGTTCAGCAATTGTGCCATCTGTGCCACACTCGAACTCTTTTTGTCAAGTCATCTAACAATGATGCCACACCTATGCCCATAAATGTCATGGCACAAGCTCAAACAAAGCATGCTAGTATCTCATTACTTGGATGCATCCTCTATAGGGAAGAAGAGTTGGTGACAGAGGAAAAAGTTGACCGATACTAAAATAACGCTCAAGATAGAGAGCAGGACCATGTTAATAAAGGAAAGGAAGGTTGTTGATGCAGAAGAAAAAACATCACTCCTAAGATGAGGGAGAAGGGAATCACTAAGGTTGGAGAGTACCTTGATCCCAACTAGCAACTAAAAACTATGGATAATGTTAAGAAATGGATAAAGAAAGCACAAGATTACTTTGTGAGATGTTGAATCTATAATTGAGGATGGGATCAATAAACTCTCAACCACGAGCCCACCAAGAGACCAGTCTCTTCCACATACCTAAGAGCATGAGAGACAACACCACCACATGAACAACTACGTATTCAGAGCAAGGATGCCATGAATAGGCAAACAATTCAAGAGCATTGGTAGGGAACCCATGAAGCTAAGGAGGAAAAGATGAAAGGAAAATTACTAACCACCCTAATAACAACTCCGATGACATTTTCACTAGGAGAGTTGCTTAAGAAAAGCCCTATACTGAAGCAAGAATTGAAGCGATGGATAGAACAAAATAATGAACATGAACTACAAGACTTGTTAGATTGTGACACCATGATACACATACCAAGCCTAATGCTGAATCCAATATCTAGTTTCCCACAAGTGAATACCTTTTGGAAAGGAATTGATATGCCCTAGGAGATGCTATAAACTACATAGTTCAATGTCACTCTAGCAAATGGGATGAAGGTTAGACCAACTTCAAGGGATTTCCATGTTTCTTAGGCCACATAGGGTACTACCTATAGTTTATGCTGAACTATGCATTGATTGCTAGTCCTTTGTACAAGCTATTAATAGTATTGGAGTGGAAAAAAGAATATTAACAAGCCTATTAAAGGCTTAAATAGGCTCTAACTTCAGCTCCTATCTTAAAAGCCCTAGGTTGATCCATTACGTTCCATGTGCACATTGATGCATCAAAGTTTTCTATGGGGATAGTGTTGTGCCAACCTAGTAAACATAACCTAGACTATCCAGTGTGCTTTGCTAGCAAACAACTCATTGATATGAAAATGAACTATTTCACAATAAAGAGGGAAGCCATGCTGTTGCTGTAAAGAAGTTTAGACACTATCTTCTAGTGACATCCTTTACTTTCTTTGTAAATCATCAAGCAATGCTTTACCTTGAGAACAAATCTTGCACAATAAGTTGCATTGCTCGATGGTTACTTTTGTTGTTGGAATTTGACTTATCTATAGCCATATGCAAGGGAAAATAACACTATATGTCGGATCATATATCCTTCATATCCACATGAGAAGCCATTGGGACAAGGAATTAGTGATGACCTACTAGATGCACATATTTTTAGAATGTCCAGTGAATGATATTTGTTTAGAGCAGACCTCACATCATATTGGGTGTAATATTTCCACACAATAAAAGTTAGTTGGTTAGTTTGAAAGTTAGTTAGTCAATTAATAAGTTAGTAAGATTACTAACTAAAGACTAACTAAGGTAAAAACTAACTAATATTAATTATTAATAATTTTTATTTAATTTAAAAGATTTTATGTAGAAAAATCAAGATTCATAAATTTGGATATTTTTCTCGGATTGAAAAGGACTGTAGCCACCTTTCACGTAAATTACAATGTGAACAAAACTTATGAGTTATATTAATCACTAGGATAATGTGTATAGTTTGGATGGTCTAAAAATATTAGATTTTGGGCAAAACTAGTATATTTTAGATATTTTAGATATTATCGTAAAAAAAGATATGGAGATTTTTAGAAACTGGATGTCATTTAAAAGAAAAGACAAGAGATATTTTAGTTAGTTTGGAGATTTTATAAAAAGAAAAAAATAAAGAGAGGATTTGCGAAATCGCACGCCCCGCGATCGCAGTACACAAGCAGTGGACAGCACTTTGAACAGAGAAAAGAAGGAGTGAACAAAGAGCCTTCTAATCAAGTGTCTTGGGGTTTTACCCCCCTTTCAGAGCCAATGGAACCATCAGATTTATGATCTGAGCATCAGATCACTGATCTTTCCAAGATCCCCCTCCACAAAGAGCTCCACTTCTCAACCACAAGCCCTCTTCTCTAATTCACTATAAATATTAGGCATGGGAGAGGCATATAGAAGCATAAGGAGACCTCGAGAGGCTGCGAGAGAGAGGTAGAGAGGAGGATACTCCTCCAAGAGATTGTGAGGAAGAGCTTGAAAGAGAGCTTGAGAGAGAGAGAGAGAGAGAGAGAGAGAGAGAGAGAGAGAGAGAGAGAGAGAGAGAGAGAGAGAGAGAGAGAGAGAGAGAGAGAGAGAGAGAGAGAGAGAGAGAGAGAGAGAGAGAGAGAGAGAGAGAGAGAGAGAGAGAGAGAGAAGAGTCACCCCGAGAGGCTGCAAGGAAGAGAATTAGCTCAATTCCCTCTATCTCTATCCTCGACTTAACCATCTTCTCTTACGCTCTCCCATCTTGAATCTATTCTACCTTCTTAATCTCTTGAGTCTACTTGCGGATGATGGCCTCCAAGCGAAGAATGTCGCATGCGGATGAAAATCCCGCAACCAGCAACAAGGCTTCGGGCAGAGGCATCACTATCAATCCAACTGTAGTTTCGGTCGTAAGTAACATATTTTCAAATTGATAGATGCTTGCTTTGATTCTCGTATGAGATACGTTAGGCCCCATACTATTGCACGAGAATAGGTCATGGGAAAGGATAAATTTAATCTCGCCTACTCGGAAGATGGAGTTTGTGAAGTGCATATATCAAGGGAAGATAATTGCACCTAGTTACATATGACTTATTTGGTAGTAGAGCAATTACAAGGAAGAATTAGTCAAGCGTTATGAATGGCATAGTTGTCAAAAGAACGACATTAAAAGATTGTGCATACAAGTGCTAGATTAAGGTATAGTCAAGGGTTACAAATAGCATAATTACTAAAAGAATACGACATTGAGAATCATGAATAGCAAGTACTAGTTTTAAAGTTTAGATACTTCAAAAGTACTTAGCCTAAGAGCCCAGGATTCTAATTACTTGAGATCATCTCGCACTTATCTTATTAAGTATTCACATGTTATGCCTATAACATGTTGATATGTGAGGATAATTTTCTAGTTGCCTCACGACTTGCCTAAAGCTAGTATAAGAAATTAATCATAAGGGTTAAAACTAAGACGTCTTATCCAAATCCAGGGTTGGGTTATCAATCAAGATAAGTAACCCATAGAACTTACATCATGAATAGTGTTTGAACCCTTAACATATGCCCTAGCCAAAGGAAGGAAGTGTTAAGATCATGTTTGCATAGTATTGCTCTTAGTTCCCAAGGGGGAGAGCAAATATACAATGGAAATGTTATATCGTCTATTCTTGCATTGGTTGGAAATAATGCAATTGGTTTTGTTGATTGATCGAACAACATCCTAAATGTTTTTACAATCAACTGGTTGTTAGTTATTGTTTGGATGATTATTCCAAGTGTTTGTGAGTTATGGTAAATGCATGGCAAGGGTCTATGTGATGACAAGTCGCCATGGGAATAAAGAAATGTTTTCTTGGAAAATGATATTAGGCTGAATGCCTTTTTTGTGCTTGATTCTTAAAGGATTTAATCAAGAAAGGATATATTGTACGGGTGGATCACCTCCATGGTCGCACCGCGTATTAACCCGAGAGGGCACTGCTCGATTCATGGGCCGAAGGTTGAGTGGTGAAAAGGCCAACCACGGGAATGATGTTTCGCTCCTAGACAGCTTGCGGGTTAGTTGGAGTTCTGGACACCCCTTGCTAGGTCTAGAATGGAGTTGAAGATCTTCGTGGCCCCCAACATCTGGGCATGTTGGGAGATCCTATTCTAGATAAAGGATTGAGTTTTTGGCACCATGTGAATTGGACCAGTTACTTCTACAGGCAGAAGGGATACTTCTGTTGGACAGAAGCGATACATAATTTCTCCTGTATGGGTGGGAGACAAAGATTAACTTGAAGATAAGTTCAGGAGCTTGTTTGAACTTGTTTGTCAATAGACTGCTTTGCTCTGTTTTCGTGTCTGTGCTATAAGTTATGTGAACGAACCCTGTTCCCTAAAAGGCTTAATTAATGAAGCTGATTTTAAGTGTCACACATAAATGTGGTAGGACCTAATTAGAAAACTAAAGCTATTAAGGGAAGTGGGTGGACGAAACCCCCGACGGGTCCGTTCTACGATAGGGTGGTCCCAGAGAACTAGGAGGCTTCTCATAAGTTTTTATCGTCATTAGACCTTTAGATATTGTTAGGTTAGAACCCAATTCATACCGTTTTAGGGGATCGAAATGGGACTATGCCCTATGGGTAAAGAGGTTGAGCAACGCATCCCTCTCGTTTCCCATTCTCTTTGAACCAAGTGTGGCATGGATCTACTTCGGATTGGGTATCTCTGCGTAAAGCAGGATGTCCAAAACCTGACGCTAGAATGCTAACAGGAGACCTTGACAACTAGGAACCCGAATTTCAGGTCGATCCTAGTGGGTTCGGTTGTGAATGTTCCATTGCGAGGCGGATTCGGAAAACCCTAGGCGACAAAACTCGGAACATTCCCTGGGAGTGCCAGGCAGTGACGCTTAGATTTTTTTCTTGATAGACCGCTAAAAGAGTGCCTGGAAAGCCGATGGGAGGGCACCTCACATTGAGCAGATGACATAGTCCACATCGTAGAAAATGGATTGCCAGAACGACCCATAGAAAAAGCTAGGTTAAGGAGTCTGATCTTGAAAATCCAACTCTATCAATTGATTTAGGTCAATTGTATAAGTTAGGACATGATGGATTCTTAAGGAGATGTGTCTACGAACACGAAATGTATGATGTGCTCAAGGAAGCACATGGTCAAATTGTTGGAGGACATTTCAGTGGAGACACCACACCATGCAAAGTGCTCCAGTCCCAATTATGGTGGCCACCAACACTATTCTGTGTGAAGCACAGTGATGAGTGCCAATAGACCAAAGTCCCTACTCATAAGGAAAAAATGGAGTTGACCTCAGTAATAGCATGCCAACCATTTGAGAAATGGAGAATTGACTTCATTGGTCTAATCAGCCTTGTAGCATAGTACTCATAAGCCAAGTACATCATTGTTGCCATAGACTACCTCAACAAGTAGACGGAAGCTCAAGAAACTTGAAAAGATGGTGCTAGGACCACGACCAAGTTCATTTGGGAGCAAGTAATCTCATGGTTCACTTGTCCCATAGAGTTGGTTGGTGACTAAGGCACACACTTCATCAATGAAGTGATCACTCACTTTTTATCCACTTTCTTAATAATCCAAAAAATTCCTCACCATATTATCCTCAAGCCAATAGTCAAGCTGAGTCCACAAACAAGATCTTGGTAAGTGTCCTAACAAAAGTAGTCTCTGCCTCATGTAGTGATTGGAATAACAAGCTTATGGAAACTTTGTGGATATATAATATGGCTTACAAAATAGCCATATGACAAACTCCATTCTGATTGACCCAAGAGAGATGGGAGGTCCAAGAAGCATGGAAAAACTAGTTAGTAGAGCCTTCATGAACCTTCGATGATAGATCCCCCAACAAATGTGAGGATTGCAACCATCATTGAACTAGAGGAGGAGGATGAGGAATCGGTGGCACTAGCATACTTGTGAATAACTATGATTGCCCAAAATGCATGCATCCTTGATCCACTAATTGATGAGGGAGATGACTCAAATATCTTAACGCATGAACACTAGACCACCATAAGTGAACCCCAATTGCAACCAACCAATACAAAACTTAGCTTGTCATCCACTCTTGGAAAAATGCAAACTAATGGTTTCTATTGGGCCTAAGAGCCTACCCATTGTGTTTTACGTGCCACCTCACAAGCAAGGTGTTGGTAAGGAATCACTGTTGGGACACGTGTTTTTAAAAAAAGTTCATTGTAATGTTGACTATTAGTTGTAGTGTATCCACCTTGCCATCAGTAATGTTAGAATAGTAATGGCTTTTGACAAAAGTACATTGGCCATCCAAAAGCCTGTAGTGCCACCGGTAGCTAAACCTAGTGTAAATTCTAAGGAGGGGGATAATACACCACAATTTATGCCCATTGCAAAGTACCACCACCCTTTAGAAACCACATCTAAAGCTATGATACAAATATTGGAGTGGGTTCCCAAACATAGACCATAGTCTTGAAAATGTCAATCATTGGGAATTCATAGTTTCCATGCCTCAAACTCTAGGCCTAAATGGTAGAGTTGGTGCTCCTATAGTTCACACCTGACTAGGAAATGTTGGGTTCCAAAAGCCCTATTGTGCAAGCCCAAGGATACTACAAAGGTAGTACCTTGATATGACTGCCTAAACATGCAAGTGCCATGTATGATCCTATATCTCATGCAAATGAGGTATGGTCTTTTCCATGTTCTTGCAAAGAATAAGAATTCATTTTTATTAAGGCCCCAACTATTGTAGATGAAATGATTGGCAATGAAATTTTGTGAGAAGAGGCCTTGAGCCAGTGCTTAATCGCCTCCTACAAGAAGAGCACAATTCCCATGCCACCATGAGAACTTGCTGAGCTGCAATGATTAGTCGAGTCTAGTTCAAATTTGTACCCAAGTGGTATACTTTGTACATTACTCAAGAGGGTTACCAAATCATGACCAATGCAGAGTAATGACAAGCCATCAAGACTTCTGAGTATGACCAGACCTATATGGCCCCAATCTAATTTAGAGTATTAGCCATGACAAGGAATCAGCCATTTAAAGACAACATCATGCTCCTCTCCATACTTGGATAAGATCCTAATGGAGGAGGAATTTCAGATTGCCAAATGAATCAACTCTGGTGATCTCTTGACTGATGTATTAACGTATATCAAGTAAGTGGGTATTCATCTGCAGGATATGGACTATTATATGACCCTAGAATATAACCCCAAGTTTTATAACTAGGTCTTGAAAAAGTAAGGTACACCATGGATGCATTGAATGCTCATCCACCTTGCTTTCCACAATCTTAGGAAGGATTTTCATCCTTTGCAAGGGGGAGGGGGTTAAGGTGGCAAGTGGATGAAAAATAAAAATAACAATTAAATTTTAAAGGAAATAATGAATGTGTAAAAATGTATGGATTGATTGATGCGAGGATTCTCATTTTATGGTTTATACCCTTCATCATCGAACACTAATCTTTCCAGTCACTTTACCTTTTGTGCAAGAGATGCCCTTTAAAGAGACCTAATTGTGGGCTATTGTGTGGGGACAAGGAATATAAATGGTAGGTCAATAGGATAAAGCCAATAGGCTCCTCTTATCAGAGGAGGAACACAAAAGATATGTCTTAGCCATGGAGATACGTATTTTCAACCAACTAGAATACAGGAACATCCATAATCTCGAAGGACTCATGACATCTAAAGAGACCATTGGGAAAATGATAGAAAAATGTAATCTTGCCAAGTACACAGAGAAGGTGGGGCAGGATATCAACCATAGTAAATGCATAGAGTTCTTGAGAACTTTTGATGCCTAGAGGAACATCGGCACATTAACCCTCATGCAAGGAGAAAATTTTGGAAGGGTGGAAGTTTCCCTTAGTCTAGAAATTGTGGAGAAGGCCTTGGGATTAGTAGATAAGCTAGAGAAGAAGCCAAAGAGGAAAGTCTACAAGATGTTAGGGATTGACAAAAAGAAAGTCTACATAAACAATGGAATCAGCTTAGCTAACATTCTTGACCCCACCATCTGACTGCAAGAAAAAATGGTCCATACCCTCTTCTCAAGCCAAAGATACAATGCTCTCGTGAATAGAATAGGAGTACCATTACTAGAGAGCCTTATAGAAAACACACTGAATGAGGTAAATCAGAACACCTACATCCGAAAGGCAATATAGGCATCAACAAAGGTACTAGCAATGGCACCAAGGGCAGTAGAGTCAGAAAGGAAAAAACTTGCCTCCAAGGTTTCAACCAAAAGGTTTGGAGGAGTACTAATGGCCATAATCCAAGAGGCCCTAGGGGAGATAGAAAGAGAAGAGGTAGGGCAGGAAACCCTAGAACCATCATCTACCCAAGAGGGGCATTTCTCCCCATTTCAGTGAGTTCACCTATTCCACTCTCAGCAAAATAATAGGGGGAGGATGAAATCAACAAGGATCAATATGACAACACAGAAAGAGCTGCTAATGGTGAGGCTGACTAGCCCACTCAACAGTAGGGAACTTTGAGTGAAAGGAGAGTCAGGGAGTAGCAATGCTTGGAGCTATCAAGTCATGGTGCGAGAAGGAAGATCACTCTTAACATCCCCATCACAAAATATTGGTCCACATCTAAAGAAAATAAAGAACTATAGAGGGTGGAAGTTGAATCCAAAAGGCTCGAAGAGGAGAATAGGAAGAAATAAGAAGAGGAGGAAGAGAAACTTAGGTAACAAGAGGAGGAATAGATAGCTTTGGCTATTCGAAGATCAGTGGAGCAACCGTCGTGATCTCAGGAATTGGCAATGATGAGCCTAGTACGAGATGACATGCCAAGTACAAGTGTCGTGGCAGAAGAGGTACAAAAGAAGGGTGAGGTAAAGAGAGGAAGGAGAGTAAAAAGAAGAGAGAGAGGGAGAGAGAAATAGGAAAACAATGAGAGAATGAGAGAGAAGATTAAGAAAGAAAAGTAAAGGGAGAGGGGGGAGAGAGAGATAAAGAGAGGTGGGGTGACATTTCTTTCAATATCTTTGTTTTTTAAGCTTTTTATTTTCTATCTTTGATTGTCTTTGCAATGAGATGAGTTGAGTGAGAGTGGGGAGGGAGAGAAATAGAGAGAAGAAGGGAGGGGAAGGAAGAGAGAGATGGAGAGAAATTAAAAACGGGAGAGAGAGGGGCTTCATAAAAAAGTTTCAAAATTGGAGCATTGCATTTTACAGGTTTGTAAACGAGAGAGAGAGAGAGAGAGGGGGGGGGAGAGAGGTTGCCACTGCCACTACCATTGCCACCACATCCACTAAAAGAGAGGGGACAACTACAAAGGAGAAGGAGGGAACCCGTGAAGGAGAAGAGAAGCGCGAAAGGATTCTTTAGATGCCAAACTTTGAACCAAGGGTCTATACGCCTTTCTTTTCCCAAAAAAAAAATTGGGATCTTAGCCACCTAACGAATGTGCGTGTGAAGTTTCGTCGCATTTTGATAAAAGGTTATGGATTTACGATCACACGATGGACTGTGCGTATGAAACTACATTAACCCGGTTTTGGGGTTTAAATGGGTTAAAATTTCATTCTTCTTCTCATTTTCACATCTTACTTTCTTTGCTTCCTTCATTCTCACACCCCAACCTCTGTCTCTTCTCCATCTTGCCCTCCTCGAGCTTGCATGGCAGGCAGCAAGCAAGCATGTCCCCATTTCTCAGCCATGGGAAGGCCTCATGCCAAGGCCCGCCACCTGGAGCACAAGGTGGAGCCTTCTCTTGATGCCAGGAGGCATATTCCACGGTGGATTCCGTGAGGCATATTCCACGGTGGATTCCGTGAGGTTTTACGGTGGATTCCGTAAACTTAGATGACCGGGGCTCATACGCAAAGAGGATTCTTTGTGCGAGAAGTTGATGGGGACGCCTGTCCTTTTCGGGCGTTTCATTAATTTAGTGTGTACATGGGTGATTCCATAGCGGGTGATTCCGCAAAATGCATATTAAATTAATAAACGTTTATGAGTTTAGAGTGCGCACTCGTAATAAATTAAGGTTAGGATTTATTTCTAACCAGTTGATTTATTTATGTAGCTGAAGACTGCTAGGTATTCACTTTTGTCGGTTTAATTGTGTTATTTTACTAACGATTGTGAATGCTTCAGTTGATGTGTAGAGATAGCAGCAGTGGCGGAGGAAAGCATTGGAGTCTAGCGGGTTTTCGATCTTTGGACTATATTTTGATAGGCGCCACGCCTATATTTTGATTATGTCTATAGAGACATCGATTATTTATTATTATTTTGTATGCGCTTATGCGCCTGGATATGTTATTTTTATTTGGACATTGAGATTGGGCGTGCCAGACTCTTTGGGCACCGTCCATTAGCTTTATTTTCCTATTTTTGGTAGAAAGCAAACTCAAAAGCTAAAAGCTTGTATATTTTTGTAATTGGGCTATTTTTGAGCAAAAAGATTGAAAATATATATTAAATACATGCTTTGTGAAGCGCTCACACAAGGCATGGGGGAGATTCAACCCAATTTGTCTCTTGTCTCATGTCGTGCTTGTTTTTACATTGATTTTTGTGCTAAAAAGTAGAGTGCTTTGTTCTTGGGGACCTTTGGAAATTCACTACGTGAGCTACCTGCGTCCGATCTGCGCACCAGTGGTATCAGAGAAAGAGGATTCTTTGTGCGAGAAGTTGATGGGGACGCCTGTCCTTTTCAGGCGTTTCATTAATTTAGTGTGTACATGGGTGATTCCATAGCGGGTGATTCCGCAAAATGCATATTAAATTAATAAACGTTTATGAGTTTAGAGTGCGCACTCGTAATAAATTAAGGTTAGGATTTATTTCTAACCAGTTGATTTATTTATGTAGCTGAAGACTGCTAGGTATTCACTTTTGTCGGTTTAATTGTGTTATTTTACTAACGATTGTGAATGCTTCAGTTGATGTGTAGAGATAGCAGCAGTGGCGGAGGAAAGCATTGGAGTCTAGCGGGTTTTCGATCTTTGGACTATATTTTGATAGGCGCCACGCCTATATTTTGATTATGTCTATAGAGACATCGATTATTTATTATTATTTTGTATGCGCTTATGCGCCTGGATATGTTATTTTTATTTGGACATTGAGATTGGGCGTGCCAGACTCTTTGGGCACCGTCCATTAGCTTTATTTTCCTATTTTTGGTAGAAAGCAAACTCAAAAGCTAAAAGCTTGTATATTTTTGTAATTGGGCTATTTTTGAGCAAAAAGATTGAAAATATATATTAAATACATGCTTTGTGAAGCGCTCACACAAGGCATGGGGGAGATTCAACCCAATTTGTCTCTTGTCTCATGTCGTGCTTGTTTTTACATTGATTTTTGTGCTAAAAAGTAGAGTGCTTTGTTCTTGGGGACCTTTGGAAATTCACTACGTGAGCTACCTGCGTCCGATCTGCGCACCATCTCTAGTGTAGCAACATGTGCTCCTCATAGAGCATGACAAGCACCAGAGAAGAATAAAACTATCATTTGTCCATGAGAATACCAAATTGTATTGAAGATTTTAGGTCCCTCACATCAAATCAATCATCATATATCCAACCTATGAATCATCTTAGGATAAGATGACACCTAATAACTTCAGTGCCTAGTGCTTAGAAGGCAATGTTCAATCGTGAAGACCTTCATCATGTTGCGCTTCATCAATAGCATTGAAGATATCATGGAAGGCAGTGCAACCTATAATAACAATAAGATGTCCAAAGACTATGACTATTCTTATCAGTTGGAAGGACAATAACACGTTGACCAGCTCCCAAAGATCATGCTATAGTCAAACAACCATGTACAATTCATGTTGCTTTGCTACAAGCTCCCACATGCTTTTATGGCATGAAGTGCTATCATGGAGAAGGAAATTATTATATTACTTTGCATGATCTCCTTCATTAATAACATATTAATCTCATGCAACTAGTAATGCTTAGAAAGGAATCAATGATGCCTTGTGCTAAAAATCCCAAGATGGTGATTGTTCTTTCAAGGAATAGGATGATTGCAACCTCCCCAGCCTTCCTATAAAATTTTCAAATGCACCCCTTCAAAGCATGATGATAAGCTTTCCAAAAATTAGCATACCAACCCCCCCTCACAATTTTGACAAATTTGGTTTTTTTAACTTCATGCATGTGCCATACTTTTCCCCAAATTTAGCATTGTCTTCTTCCTCCACAATATCCAGAGCTGTCTTTCCAAGAAGCATAGTAAGCCCCCTAGAATAGCACCCACCTCCCTCCATTTTAGTCCTCCAAAAAGTATGGTGAAGAGGCCATGAATAGTGCCCCCCCCCCAAAGTCTAAATTAGCCTTCTAAGAGTTATATTGAACTTAGCTTGACAAAAACAACATTTTATTTGCATATCCTACTCAATGTATCTTTCCTTGTTATTACAATAGCCAAAATGAAGTATACATATCTATGTTCCCAATAACCATTGGATGCTAAGTATGCCTTAGTTGAATTTTCCTAGCCAAAGGTTTTATGTTGATCCCCTCCAATGTCATTGTTGCACTAGCCCCATCATCTTGAAGCTGTCCCAAAATATGAAGCACTCAAAGTTTTCATACAGTGGATGATAGTCCATATAAATCCACCCCCTTTGAACTTGCACATCCCTCAGATGTGCCACACTATGCAGCCATTTGGATCAAACACCCATATAATGGTTAGATAACCAAACATGTGCATAAGCAACCTCTCACTCTCGAATCAAACACCTAAGACATGAATATTTTCTAACATGCATAGCAAGACCAATCTCACCCACCTAGATCATAAGGCATATGATCAAATGACATCCCTCTATCATCAAACCCTCGGCAAATAAATCTATGAATTCAAATGGTCCTCCAAGATTGAATGGAAAACTCAAATCCCATTACATCATTGTAAATCAAATAGCTTCACCTACATAAACCCTTTCTATCTTGTTTCCATATTCCTACACATGCAAGCATGTAATCCCATCCCTAAGAAACCTAAAAAATTACTCTCTTAAACATTTATCTCTTTATGGAATGCTAGGGATTGACTTATAAATGCTTCTTTGCCTTACATGGCTAGAACCATTAGCACATCTACGTACTCACCCAAAGCATAGATTTCTTTGACATCTTCAAGTAGCATACCATCAACCCTCTCTTGTTCAATAGCATGAAGATACTCGATCTTCACATTATAATTAGGCTCAATATCAATAACAATTGGAAGACACTCCATCTTCACATTATCATTAGGCTCAGTACCAATAACAATCAAAAGACAATGGATCCACATTAGGCACAATCACTAGAAAGCAAATCAAAAGAGAGGAGAAGAAAAAAGAGAACACCTAAAGATCAAGAAGTGAACCTTCAATTCCATTCACAATCCTTAGGAATATCAAAGTCACAAATCAATACCTAACATTAGTGTAAAGACAAACACCCATTAAGTGACTCAAGTTTCCTTTTTTATTAGTCCTCCACTTCATCTAGGCCCTTTATCTCCTAGGAGTGGTCATGATCTAACCATAACCTCTCTAATTCGAACATGTTCAAGTTTGATTACATGAAAATCTTTTACCTATGAGGCTTCTTACTTCATTTTATCTTATTGTGTCTAGTAACACATACCCTTAAAAGCTCAAATGGCTCACATGTCTTGCTTTATGGCTCATGAAGGAACTCATAGGAACATGAAACTAAAATTGGTCCCATTGAATTTCAATCTAGAAGGTAACAATCTCTTGCTTTGGTATCGATAAGTTACTCATGGAATCATAATGAGTTTATAATGAAACATTGAAGTCAAGACTCATGGATGTCTCACTCAGTTGAAATGCATGCATACTAACATTAGCATCAAGGTAGAAAATATAAGCATCATGATAAGCTAGTTTGTTGATGTAATGAGCTACAATGAAAAGGCATAATGATGATGAAATACATTCAAAAGCTACTGAGAAAATTGTGAATCATGGCACTCTATAAGTAAGCCCTCATCTTTGATAATTAGAGACATAAGACTATTATTTATACATGAGAATTTTGAATTTTATTGAAGGCTTTCAATTCATCACAATAGAACAATCATCCTATAGCTAGCATGTGAATCATATTTGGATAAGACAACACCTAGAAATTGCACTGCCTAGTGCTTTTAGAAGGCAATGATGGATCCTAAATACTTGTTGCATAGTTAACTACTTGAAGTTCATGTTGAGCTTCATCAATAACATTGAGGATATCACAAAAGGCAATGCAAACAATGATAATAATAATCAATCCAAAGATTGTAGCCATCCTTATCATTTCAAAGGACAATAACATGTTGAGAAACTCCCAAAGATCATGTTGCACTCGAATAGTCCATCGTTTTGCTACAAACTGCCACATGCTTTTATGATATCATGCATTATCATGGAGAGGGAAATTGTTGTATTGCTTGGCATGATCTGCTCCATTAATAGCACATTAGTTTCATATAGCTGCAGTAACTCTTAGAAAGGAATCATCATTGCCATGTTGTTGGAAGTCCCAATATGGCACCTATTCAGTGAATAGGTTCTCTGCAAGCTCCCCAACCTTCCCTATAATTTTCACAAATACAACCCTTCAAAACATGACAATAAGCTTCGCAAAAATCCAAATACCAACCCCCCCCCCCCCCCCCCCCCCCCCCCCCAATTATGACATCTTTGTTTCTTTTTTTCATGCATACCCCATAATTTTTTCCAAATATAGCATTGTCCTCTCTTCCTCATTCAAAAAGCTAGATTTTCTTTCCCAAAAGCACACTAAGCCCCCTATAGTACTCACTTCCCTTCATTGTAGTCATCCAAAAAGTGTGGTTAAGAGTCCATGAATAATGTCTCTCCCCCCATCCAAAATTAGACTTCTAAGTCTTGCATTAACCTTAGCTTGACAAAAGTAATGTTTTCTTTGCATATCCTACTCTATTTAGCTCTCTTTACAATACTATAGCGAAAAGGAAGTATACATATTCGTGTTCCCAAATCATCATTGGATGCCAAAGTATGCCTTGGTTGAATTCACCTAGCCAAAAGTTTTATGTTGATCCCCACCTCTAATGTCATTGTTGCACCATCGCCATTGTCCTAAAGTTGTCCCAAAACATGAAGCAGTAAAAGTTTTCATATGGCAGAAGATAGTCCATACAACAAAGTTATTATATAGATAGGTATGACACATGTATCTAATTGATTTGAAGTAGATGATCAAAAGTACATATTAAAATGTGTTTATTTAATAAATTTGGACTACATTTTCAAATGTAGATGTGTCACACATTATCAAATGAAAACACTATTTCATGTCATGATATGTACATGAACTACACAATCTTGCATATATACACAACACATATTTATTGTTTAACAAAGTTAGATTTATTGAGATAAATAAAATGGTCTTCTATTAACAAAAAATATATGTAGCACTCATTACATTGGGTCATGAGGAGGGAAGATGCCCCCCCTCTCCCTTGGTAGGGATTTTAGATGTATGCATTGCATATCAAGAAAGAATACATATGTACATGTTCAAGAAAAACATAATAAATTGTAAAACTTATGCAACTAGTATAATCATTCTAGATATGCATTTGTCAACATAATGCTTTAGTAAGTTTTCTAAAATTAAGGATTCAGTATTTATATAAGTACTTACAATTTTTTTACTTATGTTACAAGATTATGATGTTAACATATTTACATTGATTGTTTATCACTCTTGAGCAAGTAAGAGGTAGTTTGGAGATCATGTAAAACCTTGATGGGCTTTCTACTTTTTTTGTTGGGCCATCGAAAGTATGGGATAGTTTGAGGGCCCTCCAGGCCCAATAAAAAGCTTGACCATCTTCGAAATCTATGAAACTAGAGCTCTAGGGACCAGTTTTTTCTATGTGTGTGCATGTATATGCATGTTTATAGTACATGCAAATTGACAAGCCTATCCTACCACTTAGTATCTGTGTATATTTGTGCATGTACCGTGGGAAGGGGGGGTGCACATATATATACATATGTGTGACAAAATATGTTTTTTCTAGAGGATTGTGCACGTAGGCCAGAAAGATGTAGCATCTCTGGAAAATATTTAGGAAAGAGGAGAGAGAAAGGTAGAGATAAGTGAACAAGAAACAATATTGTGAAGTTTATGTATCATAATAAGAAAAGCCAAGATTACAATCCTTGTCAGTATCTTTGAACTCAATTTACTAATTTCTTAGGAGATTATCATGGATGCTAGCCCTATGCTTCATCCAAGCTCTTCCACAACTTAGGAGTGATCAAAACTAGCTCTAAACTCCACTTAGCTCTCACTAAAATTAGTGTCATTTTAATCATCATGAGCAAGTATTGCACTTGTCAATACTCATCCAATATTATTAGTTTCATCAAGTAGTAATCCATTTGATGCCTTGCATTAGTAGTGCACTTTCTAGCTTCAAGATCATCTCTTGCAACCATTGTCATCCCAAAGAACATGAACTTGGAAGCATCCCTTAAAGTGATGAGTCACTTTTATTTTCCATGAATAGTCCGGAAGCTACTACTACATCTCCACTAGAAATAGGAGCTTCACAAATATATTAAATCGGCCGCCACTAATTATGTGATTGCTATAGCCCCTCATCTATGAAGGTGATAGCCTTCCAAATTGCAAAATTACCTCTTAAAGGAAAGGCTCAACCCATGCTCTTGCATAAATTAATGATGGCTTTGTACTTTAGAGTGAAAACAAGTGTAGAGAGAACTTCCTTTCCCTTGTCAAGTCTTGATTCGCCTCACCTTACAATCCTTGAAATAGGAAGAGCTTTGTGTTCACCTTTGTTAAACACGCATGACAAGACCTCCATAGTTGCTAGAACTTATTTGTATACTTCATGCAATAGTTATTCCTAACAAACATGCTGACTAAAAGTGTCAATATTCTTACTGAACACCATTCTCCTTGTTAGTGCTTAATGATTGTAGTCACCCTGATTGGACATAACAAATCCATCCCTTTCTATCATTGAAACTAGATCTACTACCAGCTTCCATGAAGTGTGATGCTTCTTAATTGATAAGTGTAATTGTTGTTCATCACCAATATACTACATGGGAGCCCCAAGAAAAACAACAAGAAAATGGGGAATCTTTTGCAAGAAAATTTGTATCATCAACAAACATGTTTTTCATATTTTAAGAAAAAGAAGCAACAATCTTATAACAATTCTCCCACCGATTTATCACAACAAAACTTCAACACATTCTTCATATTCTTCATCAAAGAACAAGAGAATACAAAGAAATGCTTCACTTTGAATGGAAATCATCATATAGTATTCATCTTCAATAGTTTCAAAGCCTTCATAGTCTCTTTCTAAATCTCTCACTCATAGATACATTGTTTTGCATTGATTTGGCTATCTCTCACACACTCGCTCTCTCTCTCTCTCTCACACATGCTCTCTCTCAATAGTACAATGGGATAATCAAGAATAATCATCCATAATCCCCCTTTAGTTGTGGATACCTATCCCAAGTGGTATATTTGATATGAAGCATCACCAGAGCCACTACAGTGTCTCTTCATAACTAACAACGTCATTGTTACCTCAGTCTTTACTTGAGTCTTCAATAACTACTTCTTTGAGCTATTTTTAACTTGTATTCATCTCTTCCCAAGGTTAGAAAACTTCCCCAAGCTACACATTCATGCTACATAACACTTATAGAGGATAAAAAACAAAATAGAGGCTCTACAAACGATCAATAGAGGGTTAATAGAAAATCATGAGAAAGTCTTTAGCTCAACTAAAACCATTCAAAACCATCAAGAATAATTCAATAAGCTCCCAAAAACTCTTAAAATTCATCAATCATCATTCCATCCTCTCATATAAAAAGAAAAAATAGCAAAATAGAACCTAAACAAAACCAATCAGACATTATTAGAACATCATATCTCCATTGGAAACTATCATGAGCTTCTCAAACTCATTCAACCTTATCCAAAAAACTTCCAAACAGTTCCAAAACAACTAATCATCATAAAAAATCCATAAAAATCAACCATTTAGTCCTCAAAAATAAAAAAAATCAACCAAAAAGTCAAGTCATTTCAACCCTCAACATATCCCCACACTTAGTCAGGGAGCATCCTCGCGACCTTCGAAAAAGAGAATAGAAGTTCAAAATATAGCTCAATTGCATCTTCCTCAACATCTTCAAGAAACACTATCTGAAGACGACCCCAACTTAGAACCCGTATCAAATAAATAATTTCAACGAAAGGAAGACACCTTTATCCATTATGAAAACTTTGAAATAGAAAAGCATGACAAACTTTTAAATGACATAAGAGGTTTGTTTTTTTCATAAGCATTTATTCATGAGATAAAATCATGAATCACCATCAATCAATTTCTCAATCAGCTCCATCTTCATCTTCAACTCCACGCAAAAAGAATAAAACACCACATATATATCATAGAACATGTACAAAACTCATGTAGACACAAGATAATGTAGTCAAAATGGCACATACTCCCAAAAAATGAAGAGCAAAATAAAGATTTTCATTCACAGGATCAATACATCCAAGACAGTGTCCACAAGTAATGTAGGATGAATATTTTTTTTTCTTGAACTTCATAATCATCTTGAGACATTCCAAACTCTTATTCTCATCCACAAAATGTAGAGGCATATTCTAGAGAAATTGTAAACAACACATCCTTTCCAATAGGATAATAAACCTGGTAGGAAAAACTTGTGCAAAATAGTACATGACATCCATCTAAGTAACAGTCACATCCTCATTCAGATTAATCATCAGATTTGAAATACTCTTTTGAGTATTCAAGTGAGATTGCTAATTCATAAAATCAAGATACCAACAAAAATGAGATGCCAATCATACCGAAGTATCCTCAGAACAAGCATGTGCTCTAGCAAATTGAAGATAAGAAATAGAATATTGCACAAAAGTGTCCCAAGAACCAAGAATAATAGCCCAATTAAACACTAGTCCTTTCAAAGAATCATTCAAGGTCCACTGTGGTATGGAGGATATCATTGTTATACCTAGAAGTATCCATTACTAATTGTGGAGGAAGGTTAATATAGTCAGATGGAGATGGCAAGGAAAGAATAAGAGAAAAGTGAAGACGTGGGTAAGATAAATCATAGAATGAAGATATTTGAAGGGATAATGAGGGTGAGAAACAAGGGAAAGAAAGTAGAAATTTATGAAGGAATCTCGAGGAAGTTACTATATGTATATCCTCTACATCACATGCATTCAAGGCCTATTTATAAATATCCTTATCTATGAAATTTTCTTGAATAAAATGAAACCCTTTTCTATTCAATTTATAAATAAACCATATCTATCACACCTATCTGTATGTAAAAAATGTATAAAAATAGTATTTTAAAAATACCTTATTTGAACCCATGTGATGCACACATATATTCATGAGTATCTTACCCGAAAGGAATTCTGCTGGAAAAATAGAATGAATAGGTGAGACAACAGGAGTAGGGTCAATAGGAGTAGGCGAGGATATAGGATCTAGGCATGTAGTAAAAACTGAAATTTGAGGGAAAATAGTAGGGGTAAAAGATAAGAGAGGGTTATTATTTGGATTAGATTGGAGGATAGCAATATACAAGGGTAATCGATAAGAAATTAATGAATAAGATAGAATATCATGAGGATCAGATGCATAGATAGAACATCAGAAATCAAAAGCTAAAAAGAAATCCTCAGTGAATAAATGATTGTTATCAATATGGTTCAACACAGGGATCTCAATGGCTAAATATGTGCTTTATGAAAGACACTCTATTGATGGCAAGGATCCAGAACATCATCCTCCAAAGGAGGATGCCAAGCATAGCCTTTACACCATAATGCCTACTAATAATAATTCTTCAAGCTATCAACCAAAGGCATTTTAGTTTGTTAGAATATCAAGCTCTCGTTACTCTTCAATCAGTCTATCTTTATGTGTGATGGATACAGTTGTACACGTGTGTGACATTCAATAAGTCGGTGTAGTTAGTGACTTAACCACAGTTAGTCTTAGTTAGTCACACCTATGTGTATAAGTCTCTTTTAGTTAGTATAATGGAAGAATAATGGAAGAAGAACAACAATGAGCTAAAACTTATCTTTCGCTCCACTCTGTCTCTCCCCCTCTCTTCCAACATGGTATTAGAGCTTGAACTCTTGAAGCTTGAAGGCTTGGCAGTGGCCATGTGACATCAAGACATCAGATTTGAAGAAAACGCCATCAAATGAGACTGGTCATGCAACTCATTTTTTTGCAAAAGTTATATCTTCTACAAAAATGGTTTTTGGAGAAATGGGCCACATCCTCTTGACTATTTCAACACGGCCTACAACTTTGCAGAAGAAAGTTTTTTCAAATTCCTCATAGATTTTGAGATATTCAGCACAGACCTATGTAGACTGACTGTTCACTACAATAAACAACAGGTGATTCCAGGGCACTGGTGGCTTTCATCCTAACAATGTAGACGCCCTTATTATCATGCATTTGAGCATGATATTGGAGTGTTAAATGCTCAATTTTGGAGCTTATTTATAGGATGGAAACAGTGAACTAGTTGCTGTCCTGAATTCAGAAACAATATACCTACAAGGTTGAAGTATATGTGATGCTTATTTGCTACTGACAAATGCTTGGATCATACCACTTGAGTGGTAGATGTTTTTTGGGATATTGTGAGTGTTGAAAGTCCAAAGTTTGGACTGATTTGTTGCTAGTTATACCAAGGTATTGACTAGTTATTGTCTGCAGGAAGGATATCTATCATCTTCATTTGACATACATGCAATATATTCTGACTAGTTGGACATGTATCAACTCCTGCATAGAGTGGCAATTGAATGAGAGGTTTTAGGACTATTTTGAGGTCCGAATACTCTTGTTTTAATAGAGAAAATACAGCTGGTTATAGCAGTGGGCTGGCTGTATTTGGTATTGCTACTTGCATACAATACAAACATTAATACTTATAAGGACATAGTTTGTTCCTGGGATGTTTTGCCACTACCATAGAATGTTTTGAGCTGATTTGAGCTTGGTTTATGCTCAGTTGACTGTGTTTTTTCATTGTTGAAATACAGTTTACAGCAAGCAAGTTGTTAGGGAAACTGTCCTGAATTGAAGAAAAATGTCATGAATAGTAGGAAACTGGTCCTGAACTGTAGAAAATGGAGTCAGATACTTACAGATTGTATACATCACTGAATACCTAAGCTGCAACTATGGAAAATACTCAAGGCACTGACAATATCACTCAAATTGTGGGAGAAAAGCTGGACAACAAAATTTTTTCTTTATGAAAGTTTCGTATGAAGAATTTTTTGGTTGGCAGAGGTTATTGGGACTTATATATAGGTGATGAGGCTGAACCTGAAATACATGAAGAAAGGAATACGAAAAATGATCAGAAAAGGGCTCATAAGCTATGGACTAAGAGAGCATGCAATGTGTCACATTGATTTTCCTTATGTATATCAGATGCTATGGTTATACATATTACTGGATGTAGTTCCCCAAAGGATGCATGGGACATACTCATGAAGAATTATGGGAATGTAACACATGCAAGAAAGATTTAGCTAAAGCAACAGTTCAATAACATGTCTAGGAATGGTAGAAGCATTCAGATCTACACTATAGAGATCAAGAACATAGCGGATCAGCTTGCCACCATTGGATCTTTAGTGTCTGAGGATGATATGATTGCAGTGACATTGAATGGACTTGGCAAAGAGTATAAAGCATTTGATATGTCTATTTCTGTGAGAGATGAATCCCTTGATTGGGATGAGATGATTGCTTTGCTGCTGCATGAGGAAGTTAAGCTTGGGCTAAATACAGGTTCTAGTATGTCTCAAAGCAGAGAATGTTCTTTACTCTAGCAAGCTGGCAGAGGGGACAAAGGCCATGGCTCTTTTTGAGATCGAGGAGACACTCGAAACACTCATGGACAACATTAGCAGAATGCTTGACATGGCACAAATACATAGGGCTAGCGTGGATCTAGTGGCTTTAGAGGTAGGGGGAGATCACCCCATGGTAGAGGTGGTGGATCTGGTTCATGGTAGTCAAATGATCAATCAAATAGAGATAAGGACTTTAATTACTGCAGCAGATATAGACACATTGCAAAGGATTGTTACAAGAAGTAGGGAGATGTGAAGGCAAAGGGAAAACATCATGGGCAAAAAGCATTTTCTAGCGGTGCTCATGATGAGCAGGTTGATAGATTGTTTGCCATGCAGCATGTGCCTAAGAATGCATCTAGGCAGAACAGAGATGAGAGATGGTACATTGATTCAAGGGCTTCATATCATATGACACCCCATGGAGAATGGTTTGATGAGATGGTTGTAGATTCACATGGTTATGTGTGTATTGGAGACGACACCCAACATGACATTCAGTACACAGGAATTGTTCCATTGTTGATGCCTGATGGCAAGAAAACGAGCCTGCATGATGTACTACATGTACCTACAATAACCAATAATCTTTTTTCAGTTGGACAAATGACAGAATAGAATTTGCAGAGGTGAGATTTAATAGAGATGGATGCTTTGTTGAAGAATATGGTAATGGCTGCAAATTGATTGCTAGAGGCTGAAGAGATGGAAAAATGTTTACTCTTAATGCGTTAATTCCGGAATTGAAAGCAACCATGTTTGCACATGATGATGGTCCTATACGGGATGTTGAGATATGGCATAATCGGTTTGGCCATGTGAATGTACAAAAGCTAAAATCTATGCAGTAGAAGGAGATTGTACTTGGATCAAGTATCATGTCTTTGGACATGTATGTGATGCATGTCAGTTTGGAAAGCAAGCACGGTTTCCATTTATGAGACATGTACGGAATAGCTCACAACCCTTGTAGTTGGTACATTCAGATGTATGGGGTCCATCTCATAATGCTTTGTTTGGTGGTGCTCTTTACTATGTATCCTTCATTGATGATTTCAGCAGCATGTATACTTGGCTTTATATACTGAAACATAAGGATGATGTGTTTGATGCATTCAAGGACTTCCAGAAGCATGTTGAAAATGAGTTGAGTTGTAAAATTTCATGTCTTAGATCAGATGGAGATGGAGAATATGTTTCTAATTACTTTGATAGGTACCTTGCTAAACATGGGATCAGAAGATAGTTAACTTGCAGCTATACACTGTAGCAAAATGGTGTAGTGGAAAGGAAAAATAGGGTACTAATGGAATCAGCAAGAGCTATGTTGAATGAGAAGAGTTTGCCAAATGGTTATTGGACTGAAGCAGTAGTGACTGCTATCTATGTGCTAAATAGAATCCCTAGAGCAGGGATTCATGATGTAACTCCATATGAGAAGTTGTATGGTTGATATAAGCCTGACATTTCACACTTGAAGGTATTTGGTAGCATTGTATATGTGCATGTTCCTGATGAAAAGAGAAAGAAATTGGATCCTAAAGTTGTTAAGACTGTGTTCTTTGGTTATGCATAAGATTGAAAGCTTACAAGTGTTATGTATCGTCTACACATTAAACATTGATTAAGCAGATATGTTTTTTTTAATGAGTTGACATCGTGGTATGGTAATCTTGTTGGACTTGCTATTGATGGATCAGTTAGCACTAGTAATGCTGAAAATACACCTACAGTGAGTACATCTATGAGTGGTCCTACAAGTGATGGGTCACCTACAGTAAGTCCTTGGTTAGGATGCTTGCGGAGTCATACTCCTACATCCACTGACACGGATATGTTATTGAGGGGGAGATTGGATGAGGGAAAAGAAAATATGCTCAAGGATGTAACAAGTCCACTTACAGCAGTTTATGAGTTATCTAACAGTGACAATTTGGATAGTGAGTTGGAGCAACGCAGAGTCGTTATGTATGCTCAAAGTGAGCCACAATTATGGAGATTTGAGAGAGTCAGAAAACTAGTTGACAAGTTTACATACACTGGTTATTCAGCCCGCCATTATGCATATATGGCTAGTGTGACAAGTTACAAAGAACCTGCAAAGGTTGATGATGTAGTTACAAATGATAACTGGTGTGCTGCCATGGATAAGGAGTATGCAGCCTTGGCTAAAACTGAGACATGGGAATTGGTTGAGTTGCATGAAAGCAAAGTCCCCATTTGATACAAATGGGTGTACAAGGTTAAGTGCAAGTCAGATGGTTCGTTAGAACACTATAAGGCCAGGCTGGTTGCAAAAGGATATGCACATCAAAATGGCCTTGACTATGAGGAGACTTTCAGTCCGGTGGCTAAAATAACAATAGTCAGAACTTTGGTAGCATGCAAGGGCTAGAAATGATGGCAAATAGATGCCAAGAATGCTTTCTTGAATGGTGATTTTGTTGAGGAAGTATATATGGAGTAGCCTGAAGGTTATGTTCACTCGGACTTTCCTACACATGTATGTAAGCTGAAAAAGGCTTTATATGGACTGAAACAGGCACCTAGAGCATGGAATGCTCAGATCAGGAGTTATTTACAGCAACATGGATTTAGATTGGGTGATGCAAATCACAGTCTGTGTTCACGAAGAAGATAGATCATGGATATGTGTTTCTAGTGGTTTATGTAGATGATCTTATCATCACTTAGGATGATGAAGAGGGCATTGCTGAAATTAAATCATTACATGTTGAATTTAGAGTCAAAGACCTTGGTGAACTAAAGTATTTTCTTGGGATTGAGGTAGTTTCTACGCCTCAAGGTATATGGCTGCTTATGCTCATGACATGTTACAAAAGTATGGTATGGATGAATGCAAGCCCATTAGGGGAGTTTTGAGGTCTCGAAAATGCCCTGTAAGAGATCCTAGAGAGAAAAAATAATTTTAAAAAATCATTTTATAGAATTTTTAAAAGGTTTATATTTTGGTAAGTTAAAATATCAAAATTCGTTAATAAGTCATTGCCGTGATATTCTCGTGTTCACATCAAATCTAGAAATCTAGGTCGCCATAAAGTTGGCAAAGGTTGTCATAATGAAGATCTTACCTCCCCTCATTAAAGTGAAAACTAATATTCAATTTGAATTTTGGTGGATACTTGATTGCCTCCCTCCATCATTTCTCTCTTCTTTTTTTCTCCTCCTTAGTAGTCTCTTCTTTGTTTTCGTTCTTGCTTCTAATCATATCCTTAGCTATGGATCAATCATCCAATGATCTCTGTAACTCAGGTATGGATCAATCATCCAATGATCTCTGTAGCTCTCATAAAATACCTCTCTATCATATTCATATTCAGTTGGATAGTGAGTATGAACCAATAAGAAAGAGAACAAAATCTATCACGGTTACAGAGTCTATGAAACATATACTGAGGTTTGAAGGAAAGAAGAATATTGGTATTTGGTTAGATGGAAAGCTATATCCGAAAGATCCTAGCAGAAATAGCACTCCTCCTTTCTATAATAGCTCATCATTAATGAGGTTTATTGGTGATGGTTACAATGGATTTTTAGGTTATACACTTAACCTTGTTGCAGAAAAGGATATCGTCGAACTAGAGAATTATCTTTTGATGAAACACAATATAGAGTTGTTGCAGAAGCTAGAGGATTGTCAACAAAAAATTCATTCATTCGAAAAGCGTATCAAAGCTTATCAACGAAAGCAAACTTTATTAGGCCTTCAAAATCGACAAAGAGCTCTTAAAAATATTGAGAATCTCAAATGAGGAGGAGGAGGCTGTGGTAAAAGAATCCAAGTAGCAAGGTATATTTTTTCTCACTTGGAAAATCTTAAATATGGCTTTGTTTAAATTACTTGCATTGATTTGTGATGTTAATTTTGCTTAGATCTCTTCTACAACCAAATGCAAGTGAAAGGGATTCTTTAAAAGCATCTCAGTTTTATTATCATCTTCTTCCTTCAATAGTTTCAAAGGATATTTTGGAGAAGAAGAAATTTAAAAAGGCAAAGAAATAATGCTTGGAGTCATTTGCAAAGAATCATTCTTTGGATTCTGAGTTAGTACAAAAGACACTAGATGGTATTGGTATCAGTCGAGATGCTTATATGCAACTTTTCCAGCTTTTACAATCAAATATGAAGCAAGGACAGGTACACAATTGCATACTTTCGAAGCCATTTGTGGTTAGGACTATCAGATAGAGAGTTAATAACAAAGTGATGGGGATTCTAGGAGGTTCCATTCAATGAATTTAACAATATTTTCCTTGACTTGCCTACCCTACAATGCTTAATGATAAAATTTTATGACTTGTTAGTAGCAGAGGCACAAGGAGTGGCTAGATTTGTGATTAAACTTGATGAAAGTGAGATTCTAAAATGTAAAAAATTGGAGAGAATCTCTATCACTTTGATGAATAGAGCACTTTCGTCAGGTCATTGCAATCACTCAACATCATTTAGTGTTCAATTTGAATATAACATTTGGTGGCTAGGAGCATTTGAGGTAGATACTGAGAATTTTGATATATTATATTGGGTTTTTCATCAAACATCAATAGCTAATGTTATTCAAAGGTAACAAGCAGGAGAAGAGCTATTTATTGAAGGATTTGGGAACTATAGGATTGAGTGGCACATAATTGGTGACCTAAAGACACTCAAATGTATGTATAATGTATCAAAGGGAGCCAACTCGAGATCTCCTTGCTTATACTACATATCTCTAGCTGTGGAGTTAAACTCAAGCAATTGGAATAGAGCTCCCTCTAGGCACAATAAGGATCCACAATTTAAACCAGTCTTGGACATTCCTTTAGCGAATGCCCATATTTGTACACTTCATGCACTTTACAAGATAATTGAAAAGCTTGTTCATCTCTATATAGGATTTGCATGGAAGCTGAAGCCATTATCAACTAGAATAGATGCTATAACAAAGGTTGAAAAAGTTCTCTCTGCAATTGGTCTATATGGTGGCAATGTTGTTATTGAACCAGATCTTCAGAAGTCTAAGGATGGTAATTGTGTCCCAAAAAAACCATCTATTGGTGGAGTGAAGGCTAGAAGGTTTCTAGGCTTTCATGGGAGACTTGGTAAGATAAACTCGAGAAATGGTGGCTCAATTATTAAATTTAATCAGTGGAAATCCCTACATAATGCAGTTAAGGATCACATTGATAATGGACAAGCTCGGAATAGAAAAGCTAAAGTTTGGGAAACACTAGACAAAGTGTTTTTTTATTGTGATAAGACTAAATGGAATGATGATGATCTCAAAGACTTTAAAAACCAATTGAACATTTTAAAAAAGGCAATGACAGAAGCTTGGGGTGATCAACACTTTACTCACTATATGGTAAGAAGTTTGTATATGTTTGTCTCTTCATTGTCAAACTCATATAATGTTTTTTAATAACTTTCCTTATTTGTTGACTATGCAGTATATTTTATACAACCATGCTCCATACTTTATTAAACAATATGGATCTCTATCTATCTGGTCAACCCAAGGTATGGAAAAATCACATTATCAAGCAAGAACAAAATATTTCAGACACACAAGACATGGAGGTGGAAGACACAAAGCCAACAGTTTACTAGAGGTCTTTCAATGGTTCTATTGACAAATTTGGCATAAATTCAAGTTTAAAGATACAACCACATCAAGCAATACATCATCTTTAGCAAGGACTATACAAATTGTTACCTAAAGAAGAAAAGATAGATATTTAAATTCTTGCGCAAAGCAAGATTTACAGAATGGTTACAAACCAAACAAAGAGTTGGGAAAAGATGGGTTTCAAGAAACCCTTGATCTTTGGCATCTTCTAGTCTGATTGTGTTGCAGAAGAGTCCTTAGTTTCAGGCACCTCGACAGGGCCTCCAGAGGAGTCCTTAGTTTCAGGCACATCAACAGGGCCTTTAGAGGAGTCCCTTGTTTCAAGTAGCTCGATAGGGCCTCTAGAGGAATCTTTTGTTTCATCCCACTCAATAAGACCTCTGTATTTCAAAAAATCCTATTTTTGATAGCCTGGAAGAAGCTTCAAATTCTTACTATCTCCTACATAAGAGAGCAAATAGGAGCCAAGAACTCCAAAATATCCAGCTCTAGATCCACTGTATCCAGGCATGAAGCCAAAAACTCTTATGGCTTCTTTCTTCTCCACTAAAATGATATTGTCCAAACCTCTGCTGAAAACTTGAGATCCAATTATCTTTGAGATAGCTCTCAAAGCCATCATTGGTAGACTTGGAGCGCTTGACAATCTACTATGATATATTACAATTGTTTGATTGTTTAAGTTTCCAATATAATGGCCAAGGCTTTGATTTTTCCCAAGCTTCATTGGCCTAGAGCCCTTGGCCCTTCCAAGAAAGTTGTCCAGATCTTCAATCTCAATCTACACAACAAACCACAACAGTATAAGATATAAGATATTTATCTATAATGCATAATAAAGTCTATCATAAAATCAATGGGTAACTTCGAATTATATTTCATACCTTAGGGTGTTCATCTTCTTCAAGAAGACTATCATCATAAAGATTTATTGAACTCTTGGGTTTCTTATCTGATGGAGACTTCAATCTCTCTTCATACCCTACATCATCAATACAAAGTCTCTTCTGGACCTGCAAGAACTCTTCTTCTATAGGTAGCCCCCCCTTTTCGTATTCTATGATCTGATTAATACATGTATGTAAGGCTATAGAGCTGTCTTGGAAATTCTCTCCCTCAACATCAAGACTTGCTAGTGCTTCTTGTTCATAACCTATAAAATTCATGTCATTTTGGCCCCAACCTACAAGGATTGCTAAGCAATAATCTTCTCTAAGATCAAAAAGATGTTGAATATAATTTAGCAACACATATCTCTCCTGTGCACTTGGCTCGATCTTCTTTTCTTCCACCATTGTGATATTGTCACTCTTAAACAAATCTACATCAAAACCTTGGACAAGTTGATTCTCAATATCTTCTTGAAACATCTCCTCCTTCTCTTTGACCTCCTTATCCATACTTGCAATATCCTCTAGCTTTCCCTGTTGGTCTATATCTGGAGAAGAATTTTCCATGTACTGAAGATACACAATAAATCCAATGTCCTTGTGGATCAGAAGGCATTGGTGTTGATACTTGTGGAAAGGGCAACATGTTTCTCTCTTCCTGAATTCCTCATCAATGAGGTTGAACTTGCCTAGCAAAGTTGACCTGGCTGTACTGGTGGCTCCCATGACATCACTATAATGAACAAATCCATTGACTTGTAAACCTTGCACATGTCTATCATAAAAATATATATACTTCTTAAGTTTATCTTCAAGATCCTCCAATAACTCTTTCAAATCAAAAGGAACATTGAGAATTTCCCTGATATAGCTAAACTTGGAAGAATTTCCAATTGTGTGTAAGAAATCAAAGAGCCTATTATCAGAAGTCTCCATTAGCTCCTCCTCATCCATTCCTTCCAGAGATAGCTTTCTCTTTGTCATCTTGACCAACAAAAGGTTTATCCGTGAAAACAAAGAAGAATGGCAACAATGTCCAATAAAACACGATAGAACCATGAAAAGAGGCCCCAAAATCGCATTTTCCAAGATAAAAAATAAAAAAAGGAGAATTTTTTTTAAGTGACCTGTGAAACGTGAAAACAAGTGTCTAGAGGCAAAAGCCGGTGAAGAAATTGCGTTTCACCGGGCACTACTTGAAAACGATAGTTATTTCAAAATTTCACCGGTGAAACACAATAGTTAGCAACACACCACTAATCAGAGACATTATTTTGCATTTCATTGGTCAATAGATGTAGAACAAGAAGAGAAACATGAACTATGAATCAATTCTATTAAAACACAAAAATTTATGATAAAATCATTTCTGGAAGTGCCATGCTCCTTTTGAAAGACACAAAGCACATAACATCTGTAATTTTTCAAGTGCTATTAAAAATTCTTTCTATACTAATCAATGAGATTTTGTTCAGATACTTGTAATAACAAAATTTTGTTACTTATCAGAAATTATTGAACTGCTCTTCAAACAGGAAGCAAGGACCTTGAAGGGAAATTGAAACAAAATTTCGAGAGAAAGAAAGACAATATCGGAGAGGATGATTTCGAAAAGCTTTTATATTGATTGTCAAACGTGTGTTGATAGTTCCAACGAAAAAGTTTACGTAATGATGGCAAAATAAACGTGACCGCAAATTTGGACTAAATTTCTAATATTTTCGCATGCATGAAATACCTCAAAATCCATGCACACGTGTCTCACTTAACACACTGTATCAAATATCTCAGAAGACGTGCACACTCCCTTTTTTCGAGAATACGTCGCACGTGTTTTACTCAACACTTCGCCAAGTAATGCATGTACCATGAATTTAAAAAAAATCCCCCAATAAAGGGAAACAACGGCCAAATTCGTTTCATATTTTTATGGTCATGGAGCACATTTTCGTGGTCATGCAGTAGGGTCTTCGAGCTGTGGTTGTGAAGAACGTATTCGCGTTTCACCAGAGTTATTGACAAAATTGGTTTTAAACGGATTTTTCCCAGCAAAGCGCCAAAGAAGGTTTGGTTTTCTGCACTTTTCCTTAATGTTTTATAGCATTATGAGCCTATGAGCACTATAAACAAACTTTTTTCCTAGTGTGAGCCTATGCTATAAAAAATTATTTTTCCTAATGTTTTATAACATTACTTCTATGGCTTTAATGGTGTAGAGATTTTAGGTAATTATTATGGCATTCCTTAGATTAATGTTTTGTTTTTCTTAGTTTTGTTGATTCTTTTGCTATTTATGTGTTATTTGGTGAAACACGAAAATAACATGCTGTAAGGAGGTCTCTTATTTGAAACTAGCGTTTCACTGGACACACTGGACAAGAAGTAACATGTCTTTTTTTGGCAGATGGCTAGGACTAAAGCAACATCAAGGAAGGAGAAGATTGATCCTAGGAGTTTAACATCAAAGATTCATCAATCTTCAAAGCCTCAGAAGCTCTCTAGAAAGTCAAAGCCAAAGAGAAAGTTTTCTCAAAATGTCAGGTGCCTAAGGGAGATTAGGAAGGCAATAAAGGCTCTTAACAATGCAATTCCAAAGCTGTCTTTTCAAAGGCTTGTCAGGGAGATTTGTAACAAATATAGTTTGGATAGTTTCAGATGGACAAGAATAGCCCTTAATTGTATACAAGAAGCCAAATAGGATTTTTAAGTTGAGTTTTTTCAAGATGCCTAGATTTGTGCTGCTCATGCTCATAGGCTTACACTCATGGACAAGGACATGGTAATTCTTAGGAGGCTAAGATATAAATTTTCAAAGGTCCTTGAGCCAATTCCCCTCACTGATGAGAAGATATTTAATATCCTTAATGTGCCCCTAGCTAGGAGAAAGAAAGATGATTCTGGTCCCAAGCTTGAGGATGTCACCTATGAGAGGGATACTAGGCAACATGAAAAAGAGGAGAAAGCTAAAGAGGAACAGGCAGATAAATGGAGAGAGCATAGGAGGCAAAGGGCTGAAGAAAGGGAAGCAGAGCAAGTAGAGTCCTTTGAAAATGAGCTGGCCACCCTTCCTGAAGCAGCTAATCCAAAAGGATTCAATGTGTTTTGTTTCTTACCTGGTGACTTAGGCAAAGAAGTGAGATTATCTCCTTTAATGCTGCATGTGTTCAGATTCTTAAGGATAATAGAAGAGAAATAAATGACAATATTATTCTTGCTAGCCTAAGGTATATCCACCCATAATTACTTCTACTTTTCTTGTTTATACTCACTATTTCTATGCCTTTTCTAGGTGTGTAATGCATGAGTTTCCTTTGAATATGCAAGAAAAAATTGAGGTTATTGATCCATCTATCTCATTTTTTATGAGGAACGAGCTTGATACAAGTTTTGTTGAGCAGTGGTTCAATCTGATTAACTTCGATACTTTGGAGCTCCTTATAATTGCATATAATGAAAAGTAATTGATTCAATATTCTATTAGAGTTTTTGAGATTTTATCCTACTAATTTGTTGAGATATGATTGCTTTCAGTTCTCATTGGAGCTTGATTGCAATAGACTGTGTGGATAAGCAATGTTTTTAAATCAACTCTATGAAAGGAAGCCATAGAAATGCTAAATTGTAAGTTATATTATCCAAGGGCTCCTTGATATTTCAATTCTTTTCTTTTGTAAGTACTCTAAATTTTAATATATTTTATATAAAGAGGTGTAAAAAAATTAATTGAAGAGCTAGAGAAAATGCCCCCTATGCCGTCTGATTGCTTGCAACAATGCAATATGGACAAGTTGCGGTAAGTTATTAATTAAAATAATTGAAACATAAGTTTATTCTATGAACTACCATTCATAAATTTCATAGTTTTACTTTGTGTTGGTGGTTACAGTGTCCTCATCAGGATGATAGCTATTCTTGTGGCTAGAGGGTGATTGCAAATGCTAGAAGAATGGTTAAATTTGTTTATCTTAATGATGATAAACATGTAAAGGTAATATGAAAGATGCTAAACTTTAAGATAGATATTCATTGCAAATAGTCCATTGATGATACAAATATAGTCTATTGTAAGAACAATAATGAACTAAAACTCTTTTTTCTATAAATGTGTGATAGTTTTCGAAGGACTGCTATGCATCTGAGCATGCTTGGTATGTCAGAGCAAAGCTCTTGAAGAATATAATGGTCAATTGTATACAACCAACAATAGAGATTGGTAGGGATTTACACAATGAAGGAGATGCGGTGCCTATAACCATGGAAGGTGAAGCCACAGCTTCAACACCTTTACCCAACCTTCTATACCCAAGGCATCAAAGAAAGGCAAAAGGACTCCTAGAAAGGATAGTTCTCAAAAAAAGAAATAGCTTTGCCATATCACCTTGTAAGCCTTCATATATAGAAATTTTCCCTTCAGCCCTTGTATATCTCATAGATATGGCAGATAGACATCTGCTACAATTGATAGTAAAGATATCTTTTCTTGAATTTCCTTGCGGTGTATATTCCTTTCTCTCCTTTTCGATATCTGCAAAAAATAAATTACAAATGTTAGTTAGTTAGGAAGTGAGATCTTGATATACATCTAAGTAGATATAATATGATGTGAAAACTTACTCGTTTCTTGTCAAGTTGGAATACTAAGGAGCATGGTAGCTCAATGTCTTTATTTTGTAAATCCATCCTCACTTGATGTAGCGTACATGATTTTCTAATATTTAAGATTGCAATAATATCCTCGTTGAACCAAATATCAAGATCCACTATAGGATCTTTGCTAAAATCATCAAGATTCTAGTCTAAAGAAACTAGACTACTACCAACAAAATGCCATCGTCTATAGTAAAAGCTAAGGATAAAATTTTGAGTAGCAATCATATATTTACAAGCGATAGAGTCTTGATCTATCTTACATATAATTTTTCCTTCTGTCCTTGTATCCCATCCTTCATCAACAAATTGTATGACATGATCATATGTTAGTCTCTTCACTGAAAGCATGGTTTTCGTTATTCTTATCTCCATATTAGAGAAGAAATCAATAAATATATTAATAGGCATAAAAAATGTAACTTTGCTTAGCCTACTTGAGATATTAGATTTTAATGCTTTATGGATCTCAGAAAATATCTTACATCTATAGCCCTCACTAGTAGCTGGACTTGGCAAAGGCCACTCAAAGCTTGAAAAATCTGGCAAGGGAAGGAGGTTTATTGATCCTCATTGGCAACGCCGCATAGGAATAACATAAGAATGGTCATAAAAGAATATTCCATTCTCTGCAAGCTCTGTCTTCTTTTTGCCTCTATACATTTCTTCTCCAATTGAACCATGTATAACATCAATAACATCAATAATAGACTCCACTGGTTGCCATTCCTCAAGATTAGAGGGATAGACATCTACAAGGAAAAAAAATATTATAATGGAAAAACCTAAACCATGTTTAAGAAAGGAAAACTTTAAGAATCAAATTCTTACAATTTGGTCTATGCATTGGAAGCTTTGAAGATCAAGGTTTCAAACACAGCTCTCTATGCATGAATACATGTTGCACTACTACCTCTTTGATGCTATTCTTATTTTCTCCAAGCTTAAAATCTCGGATTCTGCCCTTCCAAGTAGAAATAAACGAGTTCTCATGTCTTTGCCTTTTTCCACGTTTTGCTTGTTGCATTGTGATCCAACTACCTTTGCTAATGATAGTAGGAATCCATCTTCCATCAATTTGGAATGAGTTAAACACTAATATGGACATGATTTGGGAGCTTGGACGCCTTGTTGAAGGTCAAATTTCTGTATCTATGGTAGAAGAGAGAGAGAGAGAGAGAGAGAGAGAGAGAGAGAGAGAGAGAGAGAGAGAGAGAGAGAGAGAGGACTAGGCTACCATAATGGAGGGAAAAAGAATAGAGGAATAAAAGAAAGGAGGGAAAAAACTGAGCGCCATGCTTTTCACTAATTTGAATTTCGATTACATCAGTCATTATCATTAATCTAGATATATCATTAAATAAAAGTAGCTGGGACTATGCCATTAATGCAAAAGATGTCTTAATCACGAATATAAGAGACTAAAAATAGATAATAAAAATGCAAATTCGTAATATTATTATATTTATGTATTTTTGTAAAATGATTTTTTAATTTTTTAAAAACAGAAGTTCCGTTACGGAGGCTTTGCTCTTATTGGTCTAGAGCACTCTCTCTCCACATCCTAAAAGGCATTTTCGAGACCTCAAAACTCCCCTAATACTAAGGAGACACCTCTTGATCAGAATGTCAAGCTACAGATTGATGTTGGGAATGACATAGAGAATGTGACTATGTATTAACATATGGTGGGCAACTTGATATACTGTCATGACTTATGTTATGTAGTGGGGCTGATTTGTTAGTTCATGCAGAAGCCTTGCAAACCACATTTAGATGCAGTCAGGAGGATCATGAGATATGTAAAGGGTACTACAGGTTATGGGCTATATTATGCATTTGGAAAATCCCTTGAGTTGACACAGTTTACTGATGCTGATTGGGATGGTTGTGCCTATGACAGGAGGTCAACCAGTGGTTATGCATTTGGATTGGGCAGTAGTATAATCAATTGGCAGAGTAAGAAAAAGCCTACTGTTGCATTGTCTAGTATAGAAGCTGAGTATAGAGGAGTTGCCTTAGCAGCTTGCAAAGGAGTTTGGTTGATGAAATTGCTGAAAGACTTGGGAATCCAGCTGGAAAGTAGAGTGAGATTACATTGTGATAACCTCAGTAGTGTTATGTTGGCTTGCAATCCTGTATACCATGCTAGGTCCAAGCATATTGAGATTCACTGCCATTTCATCAGAGAAATGGTCCTTACATGACATATTGACTTGATTCATGTGAAAACTCAAGACCAAGTATGAGATATATTTACCAAGTCTCTTGGTAAAGAAAAGTTTATATACTTCAGACAGCTACTTGGAGTTTATAAGATGGTTTGAGCTTGAGGGGGAGTGTCAGAATATCAAGCTCCCGTTACAATTCAGTTAGTCTATCTTTATGTTTGTGACTCACATTAGCTGGATACAACTATACATGTATGTGACATTCAATAAGTCAGTGTAGTTAGTGACTTAACCATAGTTAGTCTTGGTTAGTCATACCTATGTGTGTAAGTCTCTTTCAGTTAGTATGATGGAAGAATAATGGAAGAAGAACAACAATGAGCTGAGACTCATCTTCCACTCCACTCTGTCTCTCCCCCTCTCTTCCAACACAATTGAATGTACATACATGACTGCATGAAAAATCACATCCCCTACATACAAATTCACATCCTCCTCATCATGGATGTGTAGATCTCCTTGAAGATATATAAAAGATAATAATTGAGCCTCATGAGAGATTAACTCATCAATAAATCTATCAAACACTGCTTTGAGTAAATCTGCACCACATGTTCTACCACCCATCCTTTGGAGGTTCTAAGTCCACATTACTTAAGGAGATGTACAATGCAAACCACTGATGTTGATACTGAATCCAAAAGGATGATAGAGGTGATACCAATTCAGCATAGTGGACAAAATATTTTTGAACACAATTCATATGATGTTGAAGGCGCTCTCTATCTTAGCAGAAAATCTATCAAATAGTTTAGCCTTCTATTGCAAATACGCTAGCTCTTCGTTAGACATCAAAGAAGACATCACTAGGGCTGGAGGAGGAATAGAAAGAGTAGCAACTTTCTGGTTAAGTTCATTAATAAACTTCTTTTGCAACTCTAAAATTTCTTGAGAATGCTGCAACTGGCCCTCACATATACCAAGCTTATGAGTTGATTCTATCATTTCCTCAAGAGTGGCATTTTTCTCCTTGGTTTATCGACACATTCTCTTCCTCTAAAGTGTAAACCTTAGCTTCTAACTCCTTAATCATGGCTTTTTGTGAATCCATCAAAGCTATAGCTACAATCATTTGTGTATGGATATCACTCAAAATAATCTTTTCAGAAGCTAAATCCTCGAGAGCTTTGCTAAGCTGACTAGTCAAAAAATCCACCTTGTCTTGCAATGAGGTATATACTCCCATATAGATTGTTTGAAGAGAGAAAGTCATGGAAGTCTCCAAAGTAGTAGGCTAAACACCAGAAACTAGTTATGAAAGCATAGATCTAGAAAGTATTGTTTGCAAGGAAGAAGAAATTTGCTAATCTAGTTGTCCTTCCTATCACGCTACAAAGAGGTTGGTACAAGACAAGAATGAAGGAAAGGAGCTACCAGACACCTCATCTATCAAAATATTTACCACATGGGTTGGAATAAATAGAGGATCAGAAGGACCCCATGTGTGGTGCTTCTTTCAAATGATTTTGGTAGGGGGTATACTTGCTAAATCTGAATTGATTAAAAACCCCCAGAGGAAATAGTACCGAGTTGACCTTTCATCACACCTGAAAATATTGATCCATTTTAGCCAAACAAAAGGTTGTCCAATTAAGCTCAACCCCCTCCAGGATTCTGATAGATGCCGTGAAGAGTTCTTGGGACAAATACTTCAATATAGGCTTGCTCCCGATCCTATAGGAATCGGCATAATTGCTTCCATAAAGGAGTGAAATATGTGCCATGATACTCTTGAACTAGTGCTGGTGCACAAATCAGATGCTGTATGCTCGCATAGTGAGCGTCGGAAGGTCCCCAAAAACAAAAGAACTCTACTTTTTGCACAAAACTCAAGGTAGAAAGCATGCACGACATGAACAAGAGACCAATTGCGTGCAATCTCCCCCCATGTCTTGTGTGAGCGCTCCACAAAGCATGTATTTTATGTATTAATCATCTTCAAGCTCAAATAATAGCCCAAATAACAAAATAGCACGCTTTTGGCTTTAGATTTTGCTTTAGTGCCAAATAGAAATAAAGCTAATGTGCGAGCGCTCAAAGAGTCAAGCATACCTAATACAATGTCCAAATACAAATATCATAATCGTGCGTCCATGTGCATACAAAATAATAAATAAATATCCAATGCCTTAATAAATAGGCACGCCAAAATATAGGCACTATGCCTAAGGTATGCGCCCATCAAAATATAAGTGATAACTCGAATACACGCTATCCTCCAATGCTTTCCTCCGGCACTGCTGCTATCTCTACACATCAACTGAAGCATTCACAATCGTTAGTAAAATAATATAATTAAACCGAAAAAAGTGAATACCTAGCAGTCTTCAGCTACATAAATAAATCAACTGGTTAGAAATCAACCCTAACCTTAATTTATCACGAGTGCGCACTCTAAACTCATAAATGTTTATTAATTTAATATATATTTTGCGGAATTACCCGCTATGGAATCACCCATGTACACACTAAATTAACGAAACGCCCGAAAAGGATAGGCATCCCCATCGACTTCTCGCACAAAGAATCCACTTTGTGTATGAGCCCCGGTAAATAAAGTTTACAGAATCCACCGTAAAACCTCACGGAATCCACCGTGGCACGGAATCCACCGTGAAATATGCCTCCTAGAATCATATGCTAGATGTCCAGGTTGATGGCATTTGTAACACACTATAGGTTTGGCTTTAGATACATTGTTTGCAATGGCAGGAAGTCTAGGAATATTAAGATTTGGCTATGAGGATGGCTTAGGGTTTTGATTGGTATTTGATGGCAAAGCAGGTGGTTTTGTCCAAGACTTACGGAAAGATGATGAAGGAAATCAACTTTGATTGAATCTTCTAAAATTTGAATTGAATTACTTAGAACCATAGTTACCATTTGCTTAAAATTGTTGTGGACGCTTGTCTCTTCCTCGAATCTTGTCTTCAGTGTCATGAGCCAAAGAAATTGCAGCTTCAAGAGTTGCAGGCTTGAACATGTTGACTTCAGTGTAGTAATGCCCAAGTAATCCAGACATAAACTTGCGCTTGTGAGTCGCTTCAGGTACGTCTTCAAGCATTCAGAGTTGTGGTAGGGCATTTCAAAAACGTTCGGTGTACTGAGAAATAGGCTCACGATCTCTTTGCTGAAGAAGGTCCCATTGCTTTATGGCTTTTTCATGGAATTGTGGAGGAAGGAAATTCTGCATAAACTTCTTTTTGAAACTCTCCCAGGTAGTGGGTCAATCAATGCTCTTACGAACCACGGTCCACCAAAGAGATGCTCGATCGACTAAGTGATTAGTGACACATTTAATTTTATCTTTTTCAACGTATGTCTCTTCATGAAAGTAATCATCAAACTGACTGATGAATGCAAGAATAGTATTTCCATCTCGAGTTCCATTGAAAGTATGGAATTTGAAATTTCTTTTACTTATCTTTGTTTCCTTGTGGATGGATTGAGCTTTGAGAGTCGCATCGATGGTTCGTCGGATAAGATCTTTGGGTTGTGGTCCATCTTTGTCGGTAGTCGATCGTTGCAAATTGGCCAATTGAACTTGGAAAGCTTGTCGAGCTCTTTGTTCTTCATCTAGCCGCGTCATAATTAAATTCAATTTTTGTTCCATTGTAGGTTCAGGAAGATCGCCTTCAGCCATTAAATCGTCCATATTTTGTTCTGTCATCTTGTAAAAATTCAAAAGACCTCACACTCTCAAAATCCAATTAGCGGGATGAGTGTAGCTCAAAATCAGGTATACAAGGCTTATAGATTTTTGTTTGGCTTTCACGGTCTACGACTTTTGCCGTCGCGGAATTTGAAGTCTTTGTAAAATTTGTGTATGACCTTTTGCATGTGCTGAAACTAGTTCAGCAAGTTTGCATATGCGAACAGAGTCTTCCAGGGAACAACTTTGCAGTTCTATGCTTCTACGCAGGAAGGAGTAATTGGAGTAAGTCAGTTTTGATCTTTGTTGACTTGCTAGACTTGCAGAGTAATGAAACTTACAAGACTTGATAAACTTTGAAGATTATTGACTTGTGGCTTATGTAACTAAGCTCTAATTGACAGTCGATGAATTTTTAGGGGGGGAGTTTTTGATGCGCCAAAAATCACGGCAAGGATCTACTGATGCCGCCGATTTAACGATTTGAAATACTAAGCTTTTTAAAAGCTTAGTTTTAAGCTTTAGCTTAAGCTTTGAAGATTAGATATGAAGCTTATCTCTGTTCTTCACTGTGGAAAAATGACTTTTTGAAGAAGATGTAGGAGTGGTCCTCTGCTTCCTCAGGCTGGTCCTTCGCGATCAGAGGCTGTAGACAGAGGTTCTTGACCGCCAGGAATCCACCCGTATCGACCGTTCGCAATGAAATTGACTGTGGAGCTCGATCGTTCTAAGAGCTGCGCCTTCACACAAGATGGGTAGCGATTGGAAGCTCTCGATCTCAGCTTTGCCCTATACCACTGGTGCACAGATCGGATGTTGTATACTCGCATAGTGAGCACCGAAAGGTCCCCAAAAACAAAAGAACTCTACTTTTTGCACAAAACTCAAGGTAGAAAGCATGCACGACATGAACAAGAGACCAATTGGGTGCAATCTCCCCCCATGCCTTGTGTGAGCGCTCCACAAAGCATGTATTTTATGTATTAATCATCTTCAAGCTCAAATAATAGCCCAAATTACAAAATAGCACACTTTTGTCTTTTGAGTTTACTTTAGTGCCAAATAGAAATAAAGCTAATTTGCGGGCGCCCAAAGAGTCAGGCATACCCAATACAATGTCCAAATACAAATATTATAATCATGCACCCATGTGCATACAAAATAATAAATAAATATCCAAGGCCTTAATAAATAGGCGTGACAAAATATAGGCGCTATGCCTAAGGTATGTGCCTATCAAAATATAAGTGATAACTCGAATATACGCTATCCTCCAATGCTTTTCTCCGCCACTGCTGCTATCTCTATACATCAAACTGAAGCATTCACAATCGTTAGTAAAATAATATAATTAAACCGAAAAAAGTGAATACCTAGCAGTCTTCAGCTACATAAATAAATCAACTGGTTAGAAATCAATCCTAACCTTAATTTATCATGAATGCGCACTCAACTCATAAACGTTTATTAATTTAATATGTTATTTGGAGAATCACCCGCTATGGAATCACCCATGTACACACTAAATTAACAAAACGCCTGAAAAGGATAGCATCCCCATCGACTTGTCGCACAAAGAATCCACTTTGTGTATGAGCCTCGGTAAACAAAGCTTACGGAATCCACCGTAAAACCTCACGGAATCCACCGTGAAATATGCCTCCTGGCATCAAGTGAGAACCTTATTTGCTACCAAAGGAGTAGAGGTCTCCTTTTGCAACAAGACAAGGATCTTTGAAGTGGATAATAAATTATTACCACTAGGCACAAGGGAAGCTACAAAAGGTAGGAACAATGCCTCATTGACAGTAACAAGGGATAAACAAAACCAATGGCCATAAACCAAGCTTGAAAAAGCTTCTTGTAAAGAGCAACAGAGCTTTGCATTCACTGGAGGGAACTTCAAGACCATAGAGATGAAGATTAGCCTTTAAAATACAATCACCATCCAAAAGAAGAGAATAAACATGGGCCTGTAATAGTACATGTTGGATCACAAGTAGGGAAGTGGAAGAAGATGCCACTTAGACCACACTAGATTACCCACACACACATAAAACCAGGAAAAGGAGGAAGTTTTACTACAAAACCCACACATACCAACACTGAGATAGATAACAAGGTAACAAAAATAACAACAACAAAACTGGCTAGACTAGATCAGACCTCCCCAAGCATTCCATACCCTATGAAAAATTTGACATGATCTATGCACATATGTGGCCGAAAGCTTTATGCTATGCATACAAACAAGCATCGAATATCCTTGTAACCAAACACTCAAAAGAAAATAAAAATCCACACATATAGTATCCTAGACACAACACAAAAATTAGGACTAAACTATAGACTTGGGCAATAAATATAGACAGACAATACCTTTATCTCTGACCAAGAAACCCTAATCCCTGTAAGCGTAAGGTATATACTTATGGTATAGTGAAGTGGATGAGTGAAAACTAGATGACTGATTGTTATTAAATGACCAATTAATCACAATTTATTATTAAATTATTTCATTAATGCATGGTGAGTCGTATTCATACCCCAACCCCTACTTAGACTGGCTTGACTAGATTAGACTAGGGATCTCTACAAATGCAATTCATTTTTAAAAAGTTATATGATCTGTGGTACAAAGCATATACATGGGTGACTTCACGAGGGTTCATCATTATTTACAAATCAAATGTGTATATATAACATGCATGCGCATATATTGTGAATAGATTTTAAATCACCAAATTAAGTGGGTTATGGTACTATGTGCTCATGCAATGGTGGGGTTCCTTTTATAACTTAACAATCAGTTCTTTTTTATTAGAAATTTAGGACGTGCATTCTATTTATTTTGTTGATGCAACAGTCGGTTGATTTTTAAATACAATTATATGTGTTTAAAGTGCATGTGGAGGAGGGAAAGAGAAAAAGAACCTGGTGGCATGTGGACACCCACAATGGCTAATGCAAATCCTACTTCCAAACAAGCCAAATAATAGAAAAATCATCGTATGAAAACAACAAGGTGACTAAATGGTAGTCAGCCTCTTGTGAGGTAAGAAAAACCAAATACTAATACCAAAACAAAAAAAATGGGGACAAAGAGGGGTTTAACACTCGAATGATTATGTGTTGGAGTTTTGGTTCTTTTTCTTTATATATTTATGTTTGTGTTTGTAGTTGGATTTTTAAAATTTATTTTAAAATAAATAAATAAATAAATATATGAATGTGAGTACCCAAATGGTAACACAAATATTGAGAATATAAAAAGCAGTTTGATAGAATTTCTATACATTAAATAGCTATTTTTGTAAATTTTCTCAAATGTCCCCTATTTTCTCATTGTTTAAGTTTTTTTGCAAATAAATTATTTCCAATATATTTTCTAATTTTTATGTATTTTGGACTGGTCATAATTATGATAGAAATGTGTTTAGAATTTCTTTGAATTTTTAAATTTGTTCAGAGATTTTACTAAATAGTTTAAACATGTTAAAAATTGTTTTTTATTTTTGAGAATTTTTAATATTTTTTATTTTCATTTCCATTTTTAATTAATAAAAAATTATCCAATTTTAAAGTAAATTTTTATATTTTTATCTATTATTTTTTGTATTTTTCATTTTAATTAAAATTTTAATGATACCCAATCACATAGATTGGGTTTTTCTCCATGTAAACAGTTGCAAGCTCTCCATCACACACACGGAAAAAACCACACGTACATCCTCGAGCGTGAATAGCTATTATCACAATGACCACGCTAAAAAACAAAAACCCGTGCACATGAGCAATGCCTTGGAAGGCGATACATGAACAAGATATGGTAGGAGAAGGTGGTTACACGGTGGAGGAGGAGGGTAAAAAAAACACGGAGGAAGAGTAGAAAGAAAGGGTGGGAGGGTTTTTTAAAAAAAAGTTGTTTTTGTTTTTCAAGTTTTTTGTGTTTTTATTTTTTAATATAGGTTTGTGTTTTTTTTTTTTGAAAAATGGGGTGGGGGCTTTACCTTTTCATAATGGGGGGACCTTTGGGAGTGGGAAAGTAGGGGAGTTGGGCACCTGGGATGGGAGGAAGTTACCAAGAGGGGGCGGGCAGGTAGGGGGTTGGGCAGGGTTGTTGGGGGTTGGGGGGGGGGGGGAGGGACTAACAGGGGCGGCCATCCGTTTGAAGGAGGAGGGGGGAACCGACAAAGGAATGACATGCATTTGGAGGAGGAGGGGGGTGGTAGGTGTTTGGAGGGAACCCAATAGGGGGGCGATGGGTGTTTGGAGGAGGAGGGGGGATCCAACAAGGAGGTGATGGGCATTTAGAGGAGGAGAGGGGGACCCAACAGGGGGGTGAATAGAGAGGGGACGCCACAGGTGTAATCGTCCACAGCGGCATACGCCACGACGCTAGCGATAGGAGCGATGGCATGGTCGTTGGCATAGGGGGTTGTTGTCATCATGGCAGGGTCTTCGGCATGGTGGTTCCATCAAATGACAAGGCAGCTACATTGTATCAGCCTGGCGGCGAGTGGCGACCGGTTGTTGTAGGAGGAGGGAGAGAAGGAAAAGAGAGGGAGAAGGGGGAGGAGGAGGATGGGAGGAAAAAGAAAGACGAGGGTGGGCAGAGATAGAGGAGAAGGGAAAGGTGGGGAAGAGAAGGAGGGTGAGAGAGAGAGAGAGAGAGAGAGAGAGAGAGAGAGAGAGAGAGAGAGGGAAAGGAACACATGAGGGAGAGAGGGGGGAGAAAAGAGGGGGTGTTAGTTGGGGGGAAATGATTTTTTAAAAAAATTATGGGTTGTTTTTTTGTCTTAAAATAAATTAGCATCCCCCTACGTCCCATGCACGAACGTACCCCTTTCTAGCTATCGCTTCTCCTGCAAAGTGACCTCCATAGGGCTCGTCATGACATGCTTTCAGAACGATTCCAATCTTGTCTCCTACAATACATCTTCGTGGTACTTCATCCTTGCCTTTCTTGTATAGAGCACTGCCTAACTGGGTGTAGGGGCTGATTCTAAGAGGAGCTTCTTCTTCTCAAGGTTGGAGATACCAAGGGGACATTGTTGAGTTGCCAAGAGTTTGGCTTTGTCTACATACCATGGGGTTACAATGTTGACTAGAAAAAGGGAGTCATCAAGAAGGTCTGGGTCATCCTGCTCCTATTCGTTGCTCTAAGGGATTCATGACAGATGATCAACCAAGACATTGGGAGCGACCATGTTTGGTAACTACTTCAAAATCAAACTCCTAGAACAGAAGAAGCCATCTCATCATTCTTCCCTTTGCATCTACTTTGTTCATCAAGAAGAATGGGGCCTCATGATCCACATAGAATTTAAATTGCATCAACAATAGGTAGTGTTGGAACATCTCCAAGGTGAACACCATTGCTAGGCACTTAAGCTCCGTCACTATATAGTTCCTTTCTTGATGAGTTACTTTTCGACTGGCATAGTAAATGGGTTGATCTAACTTTGAGGAGCCTTTTTGGCATAAGACCACTCCTAAGCCTTCAACAGATGCATGAGTGTGCATATGGAACTCCTTCCTCAAATCATGAGGTTGCAAGATGGGTACTTTAATCAAACTGATTCAAAGTATTGAATGCTTCATCACAATCAGGGGTCCACATAAACTCTGCATCTTTCCTCAAGAGTATATGCAATGGGGCTACCTTGGTCGCAAAGTTTGCAATGAACCGTCTGTAATAGCCCACATGGCCAAGGAATCCCCTCAACTGTTTGAGGTTGGATAGCATTGTTAAGGCTGCAATCTTCTCAATCTTTGCAGGGTTTGTTGCTATCCCTGGTGCAGAGACAATGTGGCCCAAAAGAACTCTTGAAGAGACTTCGAAGATACATTTGTCAGGGTTGAGAGAGATCCCATACTCTCGACATATATTAAAGCATTGCTCTAGGTATCCCCAATGCTCACGGATTAGATTATAGACACAAAACTCATCTAGGTATACCTCAATAAAATCATGCAGATGGTTTTGGAATGTGGCCATCATCACTCATTGGAAGATAGTAGGAGCCTCACAGATCCCAATGGCATCACTCTATAAGCATAGGTTCCCCATTCTATTGTGAAGGTTATTTTGGATTGATCATCTTCTCTACAATTTGGACTTGAACACAATATTAGTGAGTTTGGAAATCTCCTAATTTCCATTTTTTGAATACTAAAAAGGTGGCACCCAGATAACATGCCCATAAGTTTTTCAAAATCATATGATGTGACCCATAATTGGAAAGTGCTTGAAAAATGGAATCTATTGAGCTATAGAGCGCTCAATTTGGAGCTATAGTGTTCAAGTTACGACAAATCCAAAGATTTGACCATGTGTCCCAAACTTATGGGAAATTCCCATATTCCACAATATGGTATTCATGGGTGTATCCAGAGAATCCATCCAAGAGGAAATAGAACTCATGGCCTGGCTGCTTGCCTCTGTGTCTAACAATTGGTTTGTGAAAGGGATAGGAAGTGATCCTTCTTAGTCTTAGAGTTCAGCTTTCGGAATTCCACACATATTTGCAGCTTTCCATTCTTCTTAGATACTACCATGATGGGGAAACCCATTCACTATTGGCAACTAGACAGATTAAGTCAGTGTCAAGGAGCTTCAATAATTTGGCTTTCACAAGGGTGGAGTAATTTGGATTCATGCGTCTCTGTCTTTGCATCGCGGGCTTGGCATTGGACTCTAGGTCTATATGATACTGGCACATCATGGGATCAATTCCCTTTAAATCTTTGTAGGACCATGCAAACACGTCTCAATTCTCTTTTAGAAGGTCATGCAGGATCAACAGCTCTTCTAGAAGACTAATACCCACCTTCAAATGACATTCAGTACAATCAGCATCCACAAACTTTAATTGATTTTCACCTTCCACTTCATGGATGAATGTCCCATGGACTACATTTGAGTATAGATCTGACTCCTTCAAGGGAGTAGTCTTCCCTTCTGATTCTCTACTAGAACTGATATCCTTTGTCAATGAGGGTTGGGCTGACCCCTTGGGATCTTGAAAGGGTATTAGGACTATTTTGGATCTAGTGGAAGGGTTATTTATCTCTTGACTCGAGGACTCTTCTTGTAAGGATGCATCTAGGAATGTCACACAACAAGAACCTTCGAAGTTCTACTTGGGGCAGCTACAGGACAAGTGATTGTTGGCACGATGCATCATCATCATCCTTGCTTGCAAAGGGTAGATTAGGGTGATAAGAGCCACTATTGAAGGAAGGCTTACTCTACTTAATCCATTTCTTATGGATATTTTTCATATGATGTGATTCATTAGCCAATCCAAAGGGTATCATAGTCATTCTATCTATCAACATGGAATCTTCAGCTTCTATAGCCTCTCGAACTTCTTCCTCATTTGTACCTTCTACAAGTAGAATAGATTCTTCCAGCTCGCTCTCATAATCTTCTTTTGCAATGCCATATTTTTCCTCTTTGGACTATGTCTTTGCCTCTGTAGGAGATCTATAAGAGAAGAATAGATTCTCTGTTGTATCCTCATCTTTTGCTTCTATGTCTATCTCTGTCCTTGGCTCTAACCTTGCTTTTGTCTCTATCTCTACTATGGCCATGTAATAAGGAGAACAATACGTCCATACCTCTATCTCACTATTAGATATGATTTTCAAAGTCATTTTGGGTTCAAGCAACAGGTATTCAAAGACTTGCTTCTTTCGGGAGTTGGCTTACAATGTCCAACATTAGGAACTACGCCTCTATTTTCTTGGGAAAGATTTGTTTAACATCTTCCTTGTCTCCTGATGTACCATCTATTACCCCATTGGAAGAGTATGTGATGACTTCAATGGAAGTTGAGCCATTACCTTTTTGTGATCCATACCACTTCAGCACTACTTTATTGGGTCCTCTGCCTAGGGTTAGGATTCTTTTGAACCAATCCATGCATCCCATACTTCAAAAAGCCATGGTCTCCCTAGCAACAGAGGATATAAGGTCTCATAGAAATTTGGTTTTACCACTAGATAGGTCAACCAATAATCTCTTCCTGTGAGGGTTGTCTTCACATATGGAAGAATTTCCAAATGCTTAATTCTACTTTGGTCTGCCAGTATAATAAGCCACTACGTAGGGAAAGGCTGAGGAAAAGGCTGGATCTTTCATGGTCACATCTATCATTATATTCATTGATAAACCTCCATCAATCAATGCATCTACTATAAAGCATCCTTCAATCCACATGCCAATTTCTGGGGTACCAAGATCCAAGAAGGCATTAGCCACATCCACTTCTTTCATAGGCTTTGGGACTTTGTTGGACTTTGTTGCTATTGAGGGAGCAATCCTTAGGCCCCATCTTCTAGTCAATATGCTTTTGAATTTCTTTCAACAGCTAGGAGACAGTATCATTAGGAGAGTTTTGAGGTCTCGAAAATGCCCTGTAAGAGATCCTAGAGAGAGAAAACAATTTCAGAAATAAAATCATTTTATAGAATTTTAAAAAGGTTTATATTTTTCTAAGTTAAAATATCAAAATTCATTAATAAGTCATTGTCGTGATATTCTTGTGGTCACATCAAACCTAGAAATCTAGGTCGCCATAAAGTTGGCAAGGTTGTCATAATGAAGATCTTACCTCTCCTCATTAAAGTGAAAAGTAATATTCAATTTGAATTTTGGTGGATGCTCGATTGCCTCCCTCCGTCGTTTCTCTCTTCTTTTTTTCTCCTCCTTAGTAGTCTCTTCTTTGTTTTCGTTCTTGCTTCTAATCATATCCTTAGGTATGGATCAATCACCCAATGATCTCTGTAACTCAGCTATGGATCAATCATCCAATGATCTATGTAGCTCTCATAAAAGACCTCTCTATCATCTTCATATTGAGTTGGATAGTGAGTATGAACCAATAAGAAAGAGAACAAAATCTATCACGGTTACAGAGTCTATGAAACATATATTGAGGTTTGAAGGAAAGAAGAATATTGATCTTTGGTTAGATGGAAAGCTATATCCCAAAGATCCTAGCAGAAATAGCACTCTCCTTTCTATAATAGCTCATCATTAATGAGGTTTATTGGTGATAGCTACAATGTATTTTTAGGTTATATACTTAACCTTGTTGCAAAAAAGGATATCCTTGAACTAGAGAATCATCTTTTGATGAAACACAATATAGAGTTGTTGCAGAAGCTAAAGGATTGTCAACAAAAAATTCATTCATTGGAAAAGCGTATCAAAGCTTATGAATGAAAGCAAACTTTATTAAGCCTTCGAAATCGACAAAGAGCTCTTAAAAATATTGAGAATCTCAAACAAGGAGGAGAAGGCTGTGGTAAAAGAATCCAAGCAGCAAGGTATTTTTTTTTCACTTGAAAAGCCTTAAATATGGCTTTATTTAAATTACTTGCATTGATTTGTGATGTTAATTTTGCTTAGATCTTGTCTACAACCAAATACAAGTGAAAGAGATTCTTTAAAAGCAGCTCAGTTTTATTATCATCTTCTTCCTTCAGTAGTTTCAAAGGATATTTCGGAGAAGAAGAAATTTAAAAAGGCAAAGAAACAATGCTTGGAGTCATTTGTAAAGGATCATTCTTTGGATTCTGAGTTAGTACAAAAGACACTGGATAGTATTGGTATCAGTCAAGATGCTTATATGCAACTTTTCTAGCTTTTACAATCAAATATGAAGCAAGGACAGGTATGCAATTGCATACTTCTGAAGCCATTTGTGGTTAGGACTATCAGACAGAGAGTTAATAACAAAGTGATGGGGATTCTAGGTGAGCCTTTTCATATTAAGGCTAGTTTCAAGGGCAAGAAAAAGGAGGTTACATTCAATGAATTTAACAATATTTTTCTTGACTTGCCCACCCTACAATGCTTAATGATAAAATTTTATGACTTGTCAGTAGTAGCAGAGGCACACAGAGTGGTTAGATTTGTGATTAAACTTGATGAAAGTGAGATTCTAAAATGTAAAAAATTGGAGAGAATCTCTATCACCTTGATGAATAGAGCACTTTCGTCAGGTCATTGCAATCACTCAACATCACTTAGTGTTCAATCTGAATATAACATCTGGTGGCTAGGAGCATTTGAGGTAGATACTGAGAATTTTGATATATTATATTGGGATTTTCATCAAACATCAATACCTAATGTTATTCAAAGGCAACAAGCAAGAGAAGAGCTATTTGTTGAAGGATTTGGGAACTAAGGATTGAGTGGCACATAGCTGGTGACCTAAAGACACTCAAATGTATGTATAATGTATCAAAGGCAGCCAACTCGAGATCTCCTTGCTTATACTGTATGTCACCAGCTCAGAGTTAAACTCAAGCAATTGGAATAGAGCTCCCTCTAGGCACAATAAGGATCCACAGTTTAAACCAGTCTTGGATATTCCTTTAGCGAATGCCCATATTTGTACACTTCATGCACTTTGCATGATAATTGAAAAGCTTGTTCATCTCTATATAGGAATTGCATGGAAGCTGAAGCCATTATCAACTAGAACAAATGCTATAACAAAGGTTGAAGAAGTTCTCTCTGCAATTGGTTTGCATGGTGGCAATGTTGTTATTGAACCAGATCTTCAGAAGTCTAAGGATGGTAATTGTGTCCCAAAAAAACCATCTATTAGTGGAGTGAAGGCTAGAAGGTTTCTAGGCTTTCATGGGAGACTTGGCAAGATAAACTCGAAATGGTGGCTCAACTATTCAATTTAATCATTGTAAATCCCTACATAATGCAGTTAAGGATCACACTGATAATGGACAAGCTCGGAATAGAAAAGCTAAAGTTTGGGAAACAGTAGACAAAATATTTTTTTATTGTGATAAGACTGAATGGAATGATGATGATCTCAAAGACTTTAAAAACCAATTGAACCTTTTCAAAAAGGCGATGATGGAAGCTTGGGGTGATCAACACTTTACTCACTATATGGTAAGAAGTTTGTATATGTTTGTCTCTTCATTGTCAAACTCATATAATGTTTTTTAATAACTTTCCTTATTTGTTGACTATGCAGTATATTTTATACAACCATGCTCCATACTTTATTAAACAATATGGATATCTATCTATCTGGTCAACCCAAGGTATGGAAAAATCACATTATCAAGCAAGAACAAAATATTTCAGACACATAAGACATGAAGGTGGAAGGCACAAAGCCAACAGTTTATTAGAGGTCTTTCAATGGTTCTATCGACAAATCTGGCATAAATTCAAGCTTAAAGATAGAACCACATCAAGCAATACATCATCTTTAGCAAGGACTATACAAATTGTTACCTAAAGAAGAAAAGATAGATATTTAAATTCTTGCGCAAAGCAAAGATTTACAGAATGGTTACAAACCAAACAAAGAGTTGGGAAAAGATGGGTTTCAAGAAACCCTTAATCTTTGGCATCTTCTAGTCTGATTGTGTTGCAGAAGTGTCCTTAGTTTCAGGCACCTCGACAGGGCCTCTAGAGGAGCCCTTAGTTTCAAGCACCTCAACAGGGCCTTTAGAGGAGTCATTGGTTTCAGGTAGCTCGACAGGGCCTCTAGAGGAATCTTTTGTTTCATCCCACTCAATAAGACCTCTGTATTTCAAAAACTCCTATTTTTGATAGCCTGAAAGAAGCTTCAAATTCTTACTATCTCCTACATAAGAGAGCAAATAGGAGCCAAGAACTCCAAAATATCCAACTCTAGATCCACTGTATCCATGCATGAAGCCAAAAACTCTTATGGCTTCTTCCTTCTCCACTAAAATGATCTTGTCCAGACCTCTACTGAAAACTTGAGATCCAATTACCTTTGAGATAGCTCTCAAAGCCATCATTGGTAGACTTGGAGAGGTTGATAATCTACTATGATATATTATAATTGTTTGATTGTTTAAGTTTCCAATATAATGGCCAAGGCTTTGATTTTTTCCAAGCTTCATTGGCCTAGAGCTCTTGGCCCTTCCAAGAAGGTTGTCCAGATCTTCAATCTCAATCTACACAGCAAACCACAACAGTATAAGATATAAGATATTTATCTATAATGCATAATAAAGTCTAACATAAACTCAATGGGTAACTTCGAATTATATTTCATACCTTAGGATGTTTGTCTTCTTCGAGAAGACTATCGTCATAAGGATTTATTGAACTCTTGGGTTTCTCATTTGGTGGAGACTTCAATCTCTCTTCATACCCTACATCATCAATAAGAAGTTTCTTCTAGACCTGCGAGAACTCTTCTTCTGTAGTAGGTAGCCCCCCCTTTTCATATTCTACGATCTGATTAATACATGTATGTAAGGCTATAGAGCTGTCTTGGAAATTCTCTCCCTCAACATCAAGACTTGCTAGTGGTTCTTGTTCATAACCTATAAAATTCATGTCATTTTTGCCCCAACCTGCAAGGATTGCTAAGCAATAATCTTCTCTAAGATCAAAAATATGTTGAATATCATTTAGCAACACATATCTCTTCTTGTTGATAAGATAAGTGGGAAATGTTGGAACACATGCAAGAGGACCTTCTTCATCAACCTGTGCACTTGGCTCGATCTCCTTTTCTTCCACTATGGTGATATTGTCACTCTTGAACAAACCTACATCAAAACCTTGGACAAGTTGATTCTCAATATCTTCTTGGAACATCTCCTCCTTCTCTTCGACCTCCTTATCCATACTTGCAATATCCTCTAGCTTTCCCTGTTCGTCTATATCTGGAGAAGAATTTTCCATGTACTGAAGATACACAATAAATCCAACGTCCTTGTGGATCAGAAGGCATTGGTGTTGATACTTGTGGAAAGGGCAACATGTTTCTCTCTTTCTGAATTCCTCATCAATGAGGTTGAACCTGCCTAGCAAAGTTGACCTAGATGTACTGGTGGCTCCCATGACATCACTATAATGAACAAATCCATTGACTTCCAAACCTTGAACATGTCTATCATAAAAACATATGTACTCCTTAAGTTTATCTTCAAGATCCTCCAATAACTCCTTCAAATCAAAAGGAACATTGAAAATTTCCTTGATATAGCTAAACTTGGAAGAATTTCTAGTGATGTGTAAGAAATCAAAGAGCCTATTATCAGAAGTCTCCATTAGCTCCTCCTCATCCATTCCTTCCAGAGATAGCTTTCTCTTTGTCATCTTGACCAACAAAAGATTTGTCCCTGAAAACAAAGCACAATGGCAAAAATGTCTAATAAAACAAGATGGAACCATGGAAAGAGGCCCCAAAATTGCATTTTTCAAGACAAAAAATAAAAAAATGAGATTTTTTTTAAATTGACCAGTGTAACGCGAAAACAAGATGTTCAAGGCAAATGTTGGTGAAGAAATCGCGTTTCACCGGACACTACTTGAAGACGAAAGTTATTTTTAAGTGTTATTAAAAATTCTTTCGATATTAATCAAATAGATTTTGTTCAAATACTTGTAATAACAAAATTTTGTTACCTATTAGAAATTGTTGAACTGCTCTTTAAACAAGATGTAAAGACCTTGAAGGGAAGTCGAAACAAAATTTCGGGAGAAAGGAAGACAATATCGGAGAGAATGGCTTCGAAAAGCTTTTATATTGATCGTCAAACGTGTGTTGATAGTTCCAATGAAAAATTTTGCGTAATGATGAAAAATAAACACGACCGCAAATTTGGATGAAATTTCCAATACGTTTGCACTCACGAAATACCTCAGAATATGTGCACACGTGTCTCACTTAACACACCGTATCAAAACCTATAAGTATTTGACTTCTTTTCTTACAAATCAAGACTAGTTTCTTGCTATTCAGGATAGTTTCCTATAGTTCAGGACCACTTTCCTGCAATTCAGGACAGTTTCCTACAATTCAGGGCAATTTCTTGCAGTTTAGGAATAGTTTCCTGCAGTTCATGACCAGTTTTCATGTAGTTCATGACAATTTTCTGTAATAATTTTATGCACCAAAGAAACAGGGTATTTCACCCCATTACAATCTCAGAAAAATCCACAAGCATATGGAATAACCCGTAGGTATTTTAATCAATACATAGACTCTGCAAGCATTGTATCTCTGTCTCATGTATTCTTACTGCAATGTAGAGAATATGTAGTCTAACATTCAAGCACCTTCCTGACATTAAAGAAATCAACTCCTTTGAGATCATGAGTGATAAATTATGTTATTTTCTTTAGGAGTGTAGAGAGGCAATTTCATACACTGCATTTACTGTAAATGACTAGCCAAGTAGATTTCAAAGCAAACCACTATTATTTCAAATATGTAATAAGTTCTTCAAGCTCCCATATGATCTCTAAGTCAAGCTCTCAATCAAGCAATGATGGTATCACTTATTGTTTATTGCAGTAAACAGCCAACCTCCATAGGTCTGTGTTGAATATCTCAAAATCTGTAAGGAATTTGAAACAAGATTCTTCTACAAAGTTGTAGACTTGTTGAAATGGTCAAGAATCATGAGCCGTTTCTCCAAAAACCATTTTTGTAGCAAGATATAGCTTGTACAAAAAAAAGGGTTGCAAGCACAGTCTCCTTTGATGACGTTTTCTTCAGATCTGATGTCTTGAAGTCAAATGGCCACTGCCAAGCCTTTAGGCTTTAGGCGTTCGAGCTCTGATACCATGTTGGAAGAGAGGAAGAGAGATAGAGTGGAGCAAAAGATGAGCTTTAGGCACTCATTGTTGTTCTTCTTCCATTATTCTTCTAGCATACTCACTAAAAGAGACTTACACACATAGGTATGACTAACCAAGACTAACTATGGTTAAGTCACTAACTACACCCACTTATTGAATTTCATACATGTGTACAACTGTATCCAGCTAATGTTGGTCACACACATAAAGCTAGACTCTAACTGAAGAGTAATGGGAGCTTGATATTCTAACAGGCTTTGCATTAATCATGAATTGCTTTATCTCTAAGAAAAAACGACTTGAAGAGGAGACTTCCCGAGTGGTCCTCCGCCTCTTGGGAAAGGTCCTTTGCGATTAGAGGGTACAGCAGGGGGTTCTTCACTGCCAGGAACACGCCTGTGTTATCAGTTCATCGTGAGACAATTTATAGAGCCCGTTCGTTCCACGATCTTTGCCTTCGCACGAGATGGTAAGCGATTGGAAGCTCTTGATCTCAACTTCGCTCAGATACTAATGTTGCACAATTAGATGTTGTATACATGCGTAGCGAATGCCAGAAGAAGGTCCCGAAGTACAAAGAGCTCTACAAACCTTCATAAAATTAAAAGGGAATTTGCATGACATGAGACAAAAAGATAAATTGGGTGTAATCTCCCCCCATGCCTTGTATGAGTGCTTCACAAGGCATGTATTTATAGGTTTATTTATTTTCAAGTCCAAAAATAGCCCACTTTACAAATAGCATGCTTTTGCTTTGCATTTTCTTTTGCCCAAGTATAGAGTAAGGCATTTGGATGTCCAAAAGTCAGAGCTATGCCCAAATACAAATATCAAATAATGAAATATTTAATGAAGTGCCTATGCGCATACAAGATAATAAATCTTATTTCAAACGCTTTAATAAATAAGCGTGCTTAAATAATATTGGCGTCACGCCTTTAGTGATAAGGCGTGCGCCCATGAAAAATAGTAATTCTTTTAGGCATTTGGATTCACTTCATCATCCGGCGCTACCCAACGCCACCGCCACCTACTCTACACATCAATTGAAGCAGTCGTAATTGTTAGAAAATAATTAAATAAAACCCAACAAAAGTGAATACCTACTAACAGTCTTTAGCTATAGATAATTAAATAGGATGGAACTCTATCCTAACCTTAATTTAATTTGAGTGCGTACTCTAAACTCATAAACGTCTATTAATTTGATATGTATTTTACGGAATCTGGTGCGCAGATCGGACGCAGATAGCTCACGTGGTGAATCCCGGAAGGTCCCCAAGAACAAAGTACTCTACTTTTTAGCACAAAAATCCATGTAAAAACAAGCACGACATGAGACAAGAGACAAATTGGGTTCAATCTCCCCCATGCCTTGTGTGAGCGCTTCACAAAGCATGTATTTAATGTATATTTCCAATCTTTATGCTCAAAAATAGCCCAATTACAAAAATATGACAAGCTTTTAGCTTTTGAGTTTGCTTTCTACCAAAAATAAGAAAATAAAGCTAATGGACGGTGCCCATAGAGTCTGGCACGCCCAATCTCAATGTCCAAATAGAAATAACATATCCAGGCGCATAAGCGCATACAAAATAATAATAAATAATCGATGTCTCTATAGACATAATAAAATATAGGCATGGCGCCTATCAAAATATAGTCCAAAGGTCGAAAACCCGCTAGACTCCAATGCTTTCCTCCGCCACTGCTGCTATCTCTACACATCAACTGAAGCATTCACAATCGTTAGTAAAATAACACAATTAAACCGACAAAAGTGAATACCTAGCAGTCTTCAGCTACATAAATAAATCAACCGGTTAGAAATAAATCCTAACCTTAATTTATTACGAGTGCGCACTCTAAACTCATAAACGTTTATTAATTTAATATGCATTTTGCGGAATCACCCGCTATGGAATCACCCATGTACACACTAAATTAATGAAACACCCGAAAAGGACAGGCGTCCCCATCAACTTCTTGCACAAAGAATCCTCTTTGCGTATGAGCCCCGGTCATCTAAGTTTACGGAATCCACTGTAAAACCTCACGGAATCCACCGTGGAATATGCCTCCTGGCATCAGAATCACCCACGTGCATAGTAAATTAAGGATAGGGGTCCCGTCAACTTCTCACACAAGAAATCTACCTTGTGTATGAACCTCGATAAATAAATATAATCACTGAATCCACCGTGGAATATGCCTCCTGGCATCAGAGGGCCCCTCATAGGTAGCCCCCTAATTCCCAATCTAGTGTTGTGAAGCAGCTCTTTGACAACTTCAAGGATACACTCAAGAATTCTCAAATCTTGTCCATGACCATCTAGTGTTGAATGATGGTGCCAATAAGCCCAAGTTATGCACTACTGATGAGCTACATCATGTATGCCAAGAACCCAATCACCCCAATAATAGTAGGGGCATGAAGGATAGTGATTCCTCTCAATTCCATCGTGATAACATCCGTAGGGTCAATTTGAAAAACTTCTAATATATATTTAAATTTTTTGAAAATAAAGAAATGTCATTGGTTCTACTCTGAATGTAGTCCCCCTAATTCCCAATCTAGTGTTTTGAAGCAATTGTCTGATACCTTCAAGGATACACTCAAGACTCCTTGAATCCTCTCTGCGATCATCTAGTGTTTAAAGCTAGTGCCAACAAGCCCAAGTTATGCACTATTGATGAGCTACATCATCCATACTAAGATCCCTTTCACCCCAACAATAGTAGGGGCAATAGGGATATTGTTTCCTTCAATTCCATGGTGGTAGCACCAATAAGGTTAACATTTGAAAACTTCTATCATAAATTTAAAAAGTTGAAAAGAAGGATAGCTGTAAATCCAATCAAATTGTGAAACATCCCTTAGTACCCATGCTATCCTCAAGCGAGCACCTCATTTTGAGAGGGTGCTAGCAAGGGGAGGTGAGGGTTATCTTAATGCTACTCCCTCTAGCCTTGTGGGCATGACCACAAGGTTGGTGGGGGGTCGTGGAATTTCAATCTCCCCCTAACCCTAGGTACAACATACCCCTGAGAACCATTTGGAAACTTGGCTCTATGGGAGCACTCAATGAAGAAACTTTTAATGGTGTCGATGCAAAGTCAATGCATTAAAGCTCCCATTAGAGCCCAATGATGGTAAAGTTAAATTTTCTTATTTCTTATTTCTCCATTTGTTGCTTTCTTCATTCATGTTGATGCCTACAAGCAAGTAGTTATTTTGAATGTAAGCATTATAGTTTTCAAGGTGTAGAGACTCTTTCAACCACCTTTGATTATTTTCCTAGATGCAATGGCATGCATATTATCTTAGGTGGATGTTGTCATTGAAGGTTAGAATCATGTAGACATGATGTGGACAACCCTAATTTCACAATGTTATATCACTCTAAAACATTGACTTTTTTGTCATGGATGTGGAAATTATCTTTGGAACTATGTACAAATTGAACATGTGTGAAATATGTCTTTTTTTATCGAAGGTTATAGTCAAGTACTACCATGAGACAAGTGAGGTAGCATGGATATGGAAACAACTTGCAAATATGGAACATTTTCCGATAGCCAAGTTATTATTCCATTTTATTAAATTGGAAAATTTGAAGACAAGCAAAGCAAGTGCATATATAGCTACCATGGTCTGAACAATACTAAAATCTAGATGAGATTAGTGCCCCTCTAGAGAATTGAATGACTAAATTGGTGATGCCTTTCACTTGAGTCATGCATCATTTAATGATCCAGTGCATGGGAAGGATTCAGTCAAAATTAAATCATGCCTCTTTTCTTGGTTAAGATCTCTTCATGCTTCTCTCTTCTTTCTCTCCTTGCTTCTTTCATGTTGAGCTTGAGAAGCAATGCTCTATGTATATCAAATCCTTGCAAATTCACCAACCATATCAAAGATCTAACATATTAAAGGTCCATGTCCAAACATGTGACTTATTTGAATGAAGATACATCAATCCTAAGCTCATTTAATTTCTACTTTCAAAACTAAGATTAATTTTTATTGCTCCTATGTTGCCAACCTTATGAGATGTATTGATATTCATGAAAACTACTCTAGAGTTACCAACGACTACAAGTCAAGCAACAAAGCCAAAGTGTTAAAATGGCATGTGATTTTCTTGAGTGCAAAGTATGGATCCCTATTGCAAAGGTTACTTATCATATCCTTCTTGAGAATGCAAGAGATCATGACTCTTATCAAAGAGTTTATCATTGTCAAAGTTGGCTACAAAGCAATTGCATAGTGGTGCTCAACTATTCACTAGTGAGAATTTTTTACTTTGACATTAGCTAGAAATACACTAGAACCATTCTTTTTGACATGTGAATAAATAATAACTAGTTGAAGAAGTTGAACCAAATATTATTTATGATTTTAAGATATTATAAATGCATACCATACAACCATCTTGGTTGTACAATCAATGATGATCAACTATTAATAGTGAGATACATGCATGTGGCATTAGTCAATTGTGGGATTTCTCTAACCATTTTTGCAACATGTGCCATCCACATGTGAGACAAGAGAGGGAAAAGAACCACATCGGTGTTGTTCATAAGCATGGATAACATAGGTCTTAATTCCTTCTAGCTCTAATACAAAAGGAAAAAGAGCTACTATGTTCAAGTAACTTATTAGCTTATCTCTCTTGGTTTTTGACACTACCAAAGTCACCATGTGATCCTATAAATCCACATGGTGGTTTGGGGATGCCCATGTCCTAGAGGTGTAAAACTATGTCTCATTAAAACTTGCAACATAATGACATCATCTAAATGCTACATCTACTCTAATCTTGGTTTGCAAGTTCAATGCTATTGAGAGGACCAAATTTTATGAAAATCGACAATACAGCAATGTCATCTAAATACTCCATCAATGTGCAAAAGTCACAAGATCAAAAGTAAAGCATAATTCAAGATTCCTAATACATGTCAATGCATGGGTACTATCTTGTCTTGCACATCTACTTTGACCTTGGGTTGCAAGTTTAGTGATGTTTAGAGCACATAGTCATGTGACAACTTGTAGCATACTAGCGTCATCTGAATACTCCAATTTACACATATCCATAATGAAAGATGTTTCAAGCACAAATGATGCACTTGGACATTACGGTATTTCCAAAATGTTGGATCCTCTTCAATATCAAAATGCAACTAAGAAAAAGAATCAGGAACTTGAGCATGAACCATTAGAGTTGCATGGACTATTGATGTACAAGATTCAATTTGTGCATTTCTTCCAAGACCATGCTTTACTGACCATGCCATAGGAGGTATTCCAAGCACTAATGCATTGTGAGAGTTGCAAACTAAAGTTTGAGGTGTAAGTATAGGTTTTTCTATATTATGACTAATAATTTCCAAGCATGTATCAAGCATGCCATGCAATACATGCCCTCCACATATGAGCCAAGAGAGGGGCAAGAGCCACATCGGTATTGTTTGTAAGCATAAATATGATAGGTCTTAATTCCTTGTAGTTCTAATACAAATGGAAGAGACCCTCGTTATTAATTTATGTAATGGAAAAAAACCAACTTATCTCTCTTGGTTTCTAGTACTATCAAAGTAATTGTGTGATCCTATAGATTTGAATGATTGGTCTACCCATGTCCTAGAGGGGTAAAACTTTGGATCAATGAAGGGTTAGACCACCTGCAGAGGCAGAATCACATACATCAATTGGATACATCTTACACATGCATTCTAACCATAGGTTTCAAGTTTAGTGCTATTGGGAGGACCAAGTCATATGTCCAATTGCAAGTCCAGTGCTATTGAGAGGACCATGTCATTCGACAACCTAGAGCAAATCATCTGAATGCTTCAGCAATGTGTAATGGATTCAGAGGCCACAAGATTAGAAGTTAACTTGATTCAAGATGCCCAATCCGTGTGAATGCATGGGCATTATATTGCCTTATATATCTACTTCTACTAGGTTACAAGTTCAATGATGTTCAGAGAAGAATGCCATATGATAACTTGCAAAACCATGATACCATTTGAATACTCCATCAATTTACACATAGCCATAATGAAAGATATCTCAAGCACAAATGACAAACTTGGACATTATGGACTTTCCAAAATGTTGGATCCTCTTCAATCAAAAAATGTGACTAGGTAGAAGAATCAAGGACTTGATCAAGAAGAGTTGGAGTTGTTGCATGGACTATTGATGTGCAAGATCTAGTTTGTGTATTACTTCATGGAACATAATTTAGTGGCTATGCCATTATAAGAGTTTATCTAAGCACTAATGTAGTGTTAGAGTCATAGGTTGAAGTCTAGGGTGCGGCATAGGTGTTTTTATGCTTTAAGAAATAATTAATAGGGCAGGTATCAAGCATACCAATTGAAGAAGTTAACAATCGTGAAGAAACAATGCTAACAATCGTGAAGGAACAATGGTGCATTTTGCATCAAGTCGATTTGGGTGATGCAGCTTGTTTTCTCTTGGACATTTTACTTTGAGATTGGAGATAAGGGAGCCTTTTCAAGAGATACAAAGGCAAAATTCTCCTATGACTCAAAAAATGGAGGATATGGAAGGTGGGGTGGAGGACAACCATTTCATTGCATCATGTAGAGTTGACAAATTTTTCCACCAATAAAGTTATTCCAAGAAATCTCTTGTAAAGGAAAAAGATGAGACTAAAGGCCATGTTTTCCTTGCACACTAGGTGGTTCGCCCCCAAGTGGCAAGGCTAACACAAGAATATGATCTTAGCATTGGCACAAATGATCCCATGATCATCATCCATAGCTGATGCTCTACTATTCTCTATTGTAAGTGGTCCATCTCTAACAGACCCATCTCCTTTGATAGTAGATACAACATCATTGTTTATTACTATGACTATGGCATCACTATCTATTGCTATTACTATGGAAAGCTTTACCATAAGTCAATTTATATATTTTTTCCCAAATGAATTTTAGATTTGATATCGTTGCATGAGTAGTGATGTTTTGTCTACATTCATTGAATATTTTATAAAGTTCTTTAACTTTCTCTATATTTGTATACTCTTTTCTTATAGAAATTATCCACCTTGAATGCTAAGTTTTACATTCAAAAACTTTTTGAGTCTATCATAAATGTAATTTGCTTAAGAATAGCCATCCTCAAGTAGAACATAAAAAACATTGAACCTAATCAACTTGATTTAAAAACCCTTCCACAAATTTCTACTAAGTGCCATTTACTTTAGGAACTTTCATTAAGATAAAAGTTCTCGTGCTAATCTAAGCATCAATGTTAACCTATTAATTTTGAATACTCTCTATGCTCATTAAAGAACAATAGTTAATCTATTTAGAAATCTATTCACTATATGTTAATTAAGTTGTCACATATAAATATAATTGTGGATATGTATGTTGGACCAATATTTATCCTACTTGAAAGACATCCTTAATTTTGACCTAAAGTTCATAGTGGCTAATATGGCATCATGGGAGAATTTGTACCAAGTTTAGAGATAGCAAAGCTAATGGCCTAGCTAGTAGACCACCTAATTAGGAATATTTAGCACATTTATGCAAAGATTTACAAAAACTTACATGCTTCTCATTCTAGGTTCCCATTTTGTCAATGCAATAATAGCTTTGCTTGGCCCTCATATATTGGTTATTTTCAAGTGAAGACAAGGCTCGAGAGTAGAAGAGCTAGTACATTTGGAGATTGTGATTTCATTCCTATGGAACAATGTAATCTTGGAGAGTGGGTTATTGATGTCATTACAATTGTTTTGATTGTAGAGAGATTCAACATTGGTGATTCAAACTTGAAGTTCATTAGTTGTATAACTAGGACGCATGGGCTTGTGTACTAACAATATGGATTGTGTAGTACTTACTCTAATAATAACTTTTGCTTCTTGTTGTGGACATCTACTCGGACTTGCACTATACATTGTACTACCTACTTCTTCCTCGAATAATAACATTTGACTCCTCTTAGATATCCATTTGAGGACTTGTGCTACGAGTTGTGCTGTACAACTCATACGACTCAGAAATCCACTACATTGAAATGTAAGTATGTTATAATAATGTCGGTGAAAAATGACAGGCATCATCTTAAAACAAAATATGTCATTTGACATAAGTAAAGTTATTTTCCTTATTTTAACGGGCAAGCATAATATTTAACAAAACATGCCATTTGACATATGTAATTACTTTTCCTTATTTTAACGGGAAAAATAGCTAAAAATAGGAAAAACAGCCGTCGAATTTAGGCCCTAGTGGATTTCATCTCTGATATTGAGCAAAAGCTTTCTCATCAAAGTCCGTAGACTTTGCGCCGATTTTATGACTTTAGCTAAGTCGGGCGAAGAATCTTCTTCCCTCTTTCCCTTTCATTGGCATGGGTAGTCTTGCTATCCGCCGTCCGATGTTTCAGAAGGTTGTAATAAACCTCGTATCAAACTCCAAGTGAATTTTCAAAAACCGCGGAGATCTATCGTGTAGCAAAGCAATTGTGTTTGGTGATTCTGTTCACATCTATCGAATACATTAGCAACGTGTAATTGGGCATTCTTACTAAGCTTGGTGAGGATAGAGATGGAAGCTAGAAATGCATCTGTGTGTCTGGGTGTTTATGCTATTGAGTTTCACAGTCTGCAAGGGTTGGAAGACATATGGAAGCTAAGTATATCAGGCTGGTCTGTGCATCGCCAAGAGGCTCTTGTGGAACGTCGTGGCGTGAGGGTCCAGGTTTTTGTCTCGACGTTGTAAGCGATGAGAGCCAAATGCCTGGAGAGGGGACTCGCGATGTAGATGCAGTCTTCGGTGGCGACACAGCGCCATCCGTGCGATATGAAGCCGTCTTGCCCTGGGGGCAATCCATCGTACAGTACCCAGGCGCGGTCTGTAGTGTAAAGCTTATACACGTAGAGACCTGCCTCGTTAGAGACCACAAGATAGACATCATCACGGCATCTAACGAAAAACCCGTACGAGGTCATCATAATCTTCGGTGGCTGCTCCACGGTTCCGTGCTCATAGAGCTCCCGGAATGTGCCAGTGCGCTCGTTGTATATCGTGATAGCGTTCTCTGGGTTGCCGTCGGGATGGGTTCTGCGTTTGGTGATAAAGAATGCCTCCTCGCTATCGTGACGGGCGCCGTCATTGAGGCAGTGCAGCATCGAGCCTGAGGTGCCCTGCTCAGTGGGCAGCCACGTGGAGCAGCCGGGGTAGACGGGGAACTGGGTGCGGGTGGTGGACCAAGAGTTGTTCCTGGAGCAGTAGGTGGAGACGACGAAGGGGCAGCCTTGGATATCAACAGGGAATCCAACTGCGCCCGTGACCAAGCCAGGGGGACGGACGATGGCCGCCACGGAGAGGAGGAAGTCGGTGGGGTTGGTAGTACTAGGCGCGGGGCGGAGCCGCACATAGATGGGCACGAACACGGGTGCGAGCATCCTGCGGCCCAACGTGAGGCGAGTGTCCTTGCAGTAGGGGTACACGAAGAAGTCCGGGTGCGCGTGATGGAAGGCGGGGTTCTCGTCCGCGGGCACGGGCGGCACGTCGGTCCACGTCTGGGTGGCCACGTTCCACACGCGGAGGACGTACGCGGGTATGTTCGGGCGGCGCGCCTGCAGCGCCAGGCACAGCATGCCGTGCGATGAGTCCAACAGGGCGGCCGAGAGTACGAGCCCGTACGTCTCGTCCTCCGGCGGCAGCGCGAAAGGCATCGTCATGCGCGCCCAGCGCGCCTCCTCGGGGACGTACAGAATCAGGAATTTTCTCTGGTACGTGACCACGTATCGGGCCGTGGGCGGGCCCGGCCAGTTCATGATAAGGCTGTCCCAGCTGCTGCATACGACCCGCATTTGCTGCAGGCGCCTCAGGACCGAAACCTTCGATAGCACAAATTCGTACACCGTGTACAGCCTGTCAACGTCCAGTAAATCTTCCCAGCTTGTCCTCGCAGCCGTTGCGGCCTGTCTCTCCCTCCTCCGAGCCAGCCTCTTTCCCCTCCCTGACGGGGCCTCCACCGTAACTTCCTCTCCATCTTCAGTTCTTGCTGTCGACAGTAATGACTCCTCCTCCTCCTCAGTATCCGCATCGTCCCGCCACCTGTCGGTCGTTCGTCCTGCTCCTCGTCGCCGCCGTCGTTCTTCTCCTCCATCGGCCACGGCCTCTCGCGATCCATCTGCTGATGGTGGTGGCTCATCCATCCTTGCTCTCCTCCCGCTCGGCATGATTCTGCAGCAGCCTCCGATTTGCTGTTTCAGATCCCTTCTTGTGAACGACGCGTTCCTTGGATTAAAAAGCTCACACGACTCCAGTAATTGCCGTCAGGTTTGTATGTCATCTTGGCTTACTGTTTTAAATGATGCGATAAGAATATATTTAATCATGGGTTGACAAGTGCAGCTCAGTAAAAGAGTGTCAAGTTCTATATGCACTTCTTGTATGTTTGTTATGTAGCAATTTGTGTCAAGTTCTATATGCACTTCTTGTATGTTTGTTATGTAGCAATTTTACTAATGGTGTTTAGTTATTTGACGTGTTTAGAAGTCAAGTACGTTTGTAGATAAGATTTTGTGTTTTAATACGAGGATGTCCAAAGGAGAATATGTGTACATATATAGTTTAAGTCAATAATTGTGAGTATGAACATTTATATATTTTTTGCTATGTTAAATGAGGTTTATTCTTTTCAAAAAGTAATACTTTTTACTTCTCGTTGGTGTCCATAAAGGTTGTTATACCATGTCACGATTGCATTTTTTTACCGATGGAGGTCTCCTCAAAATTCCTTGCCTTGTTTCTATGCTATCAACTATTGCTTCTATATTGACCTCAAAGTTATCCTCAAATAGCTTGAATGTTTCTATGTATTTCTTCATTTTCTTGGCTACATTTTTTTGGTATTGTTGGATTCTTTTGTCGATGTTGGTTATATGTCCTACATACTCTTGATTGTTTTTCTTACATCTTATGATATAGATGAAGTACTTGCTTTTGTGTGTCTACGTTGTCATTTCTAGACTGGCTTGTGGGTCTTGGTTGCAAATGGTGCAGAACAATATGAAAGTACTTGAGTTAGTGGCAAGAGTTGCAATAGTTGAGGCTACAAGTTTGGAACTAGTAGAAGTTTGGTTTCTTCTTGGTTTGCTTCAGTTTACATTTTTGCAAGAGAAGTTGATGTTGATATTGTTATTATTATCATTTTAAATGTTTGAGAAAATGTCATGTTTGAGAACTTGCTTATTACGTAGTTTATGTTGCTAAATGAATCAGAGTTGGAACTATTTTTCTGGGTATAGACCTCTCTACTTAGTATGTACGTGGCCTTCTGAATCGTTATTGCAAGATTGTCACAACCATGATTATACTGGTTATTTCTCATGTAATATTCTAGTGTGTCCTTAGCTTCTTTTTTCGTGACTTCTACCAACTGGTTGAGCGAGATGTTAGATCCATAGTAGTATAGCAACTCATTTGGATACGTTCTGATACTATTTGTTCTTGTGTCCAATAGTGCTTGGGCTATGCTTGTTCATAGTGGATTTTCAATCATGACATCGTACTCAAGTAATTTGAGTATGTGGAGTATGTCTTTGAGGAATCCTGCATGTTAAGTGCATATGAGTTAGCATTGTTGTTTCTAGTAAAAATGAACGTTGTGAAGTTTTAGGAGATTGTGTACCAATTGCAAGCTTGTCATCTGATGCGAGATGACGTTCATTGTCAAGAATTTGAGTGCATGTGGCCATCATTTTTTGGAGGTCATTGTACATTGCAAAGCCATTGGTGTATGTTAATGGCTTTTGACCTATGATGTTTGCCATTTTCATCTGGTTTGTTGTTACATAGTAGGTTTCATTTGGTTTGTGTTTACCTCGTCCGGAGTTAGATTTTCCTTGATGGATATTATGTATATGTAAAGGAGAAAATGTGAAAAGCATATTAGTTTGTTAATAAATCTATTAGTTGGAGAAGAAAATTTGGAGAACACATTAGTCTATTAACAAACAATGTTTGAAAGAAGGTATAAAAGATTGATTTATTACTTGCTACAAGAAGCATATCCTATTTTTGTGTGATAAAAAGTGGTGTTTAATTCTTTTTTTTTTTGAGCTATGTTGTTTCTTTACTTAAGTCATGGTATCAAGAAAGGTTTCAAAGCAAAGCCAGATGGATCTAGAAAGGTGACAATACGTAAATGTCTTCTTTTGGTTACATGGGAGAGTATTACGTACACTAATCTTAGCACATACACGCTTCTAATGTGTAGAAATGCTTTTTGGTTCATAGTGGCTCCTTGTAATTTGTGACCGGTGATTGCTTATGTGAGTGTTAAAGAGAACATGGATTTATGGTACCATTGCTATTCAGTGCCTTGCATTGATGCTTATTGCATTGCAGGAGGGTGCATTGTTGGTTTGTGAAAGAATCGTGACCTGGATTTCTAATATCGTTTTGTCATTTAATTTGTCGATACAATTGATCTTACATATCACACCGTTTGCTCCACCTATAGGTGAGGTCAATGTTCTCAATTATCATTGCAGTCACCCCAATTGCTATCTCGTCTATATCGTAGAACTTCTTGTCATGTAGCCAGGTTTGAAATGGTAGCTCATCGTTTCCATTCATCTTAACATTGACACATTGGATCTGTTCAGTTGTGTAGTGTTTGTATAGAATCTGCTTGTTATACTTGCAAACGTCTTCCTTGTGTATTCTTATGATTGTTATTTTTTTGTCGAAAAAATCTAGGACATACTTCTCATCGATCATGCAGTGATGTAAGAATTCATGTATCTCTCGCTTTGTTGGACAGCTATGCTTAATCATTTGAAGAAACTGTAAGAATGGCAAGTCACTTGCATGCCGAATTGAGGTTTGGAGAGTGTGTTGCTTTCCATGTGCCCAGTAAAAAGAGGAGGATGTGATGTGACATTGTTCATAGAACTTGGTTTGATGGTTGCAAATAGGTAGTAACTGTGCAAGATCACCAAATAATATCATGAGCTTCTTGTTTAATGGATGGAGTAGCGAGCCTTGGCAAACACTCACTATCTAACGTACTATTATATCAAATGTTGTCCTTGTTAACATGGACATCTCATTAATGATGATTGTATAAGCTTCTCTTATTGTAATCCATCTCTTGCAATTGTACTGGATATAACTGTGCACGTTGTCATGCCATTACGCGGACACGGTGTGAAAAACTTTGGAATGCATCATCATCTGACTTTCTTATTGATCAATAGAGTCAATGTGATCTGAGTCATTAGTACTAGTGTGAGTGACATAGATTATCTAAAAATACTAGATTTTTGGATAATTTTAGCCTATTTTTTATATTATTTATTGTAAAAAATCCAAAAAAGTTAAAAAAGATTCTAGAGTAGGATGGCATGCAAAAAGCAAGTTGCTTTTCCAGCTAGTTATGGGATTTTCGTAAAAAAGACAGATTGACGAAATTGCACACATCGTGATCGCTGTTGACAGACTGAATGCTGCAGTTTGAACTGGAAGAGGAAGAAGAAGTGATCTGAGAGATCCGTGAGCAGGTGTCCTGAGGTTTTACCCCCCTTTTGGCGCCAACGGAGCCATCTGATTTGGGTTCTGAGCAGTAGAGAAGGAGCTTTATTTCTAATTTATGTCTTTTGTTCTACGAAGAAGCTCCAAGAGATCTAATGCCTAGAGATTGCTTCTGAGTAGTGTAAGGATTCCAAGTTCTTTCAATACATATTGAATCAATTCATTGTGCTTTGTCTTTGTCATGTTTACCTCTTGTCTATTCTCTTTCTTCTCTTCCATCTCCTATCTCTACTTCCTTTTACCTCTGATCCCCGGTGGATTCGGTCTTTCGACAAAAATTCCTCTGACATTGGTGAACCCGACATGAAAGGTCGTTAGAAGAATGAAAGACAAAATGGGAGAACCTTTGAACACAATCTCCAGTGATGTTTTGCAACAGTTGGTGCAAAATATGAATATGCTTATGTAGGTACAACAACAATAACATGTGATGCAAGCTTCTGCTCAAACAGAAAGTATTATGATGAATGCTTTGTAAGAAGTTGAGCATGAGGTAAAGTTATTTAATGGTAGGAATATATCTGCATATGTACATACCTATGCTCAAAAGATAGAATTCTTTGGGATGGCTCAATCTGCACGGAGCCGGTATTTTGTACGTGTTATCGTACATGAACTAAAAGCATGGATTACTGATTTATACTTGCAAGATGCTGACTTGGTAGCTTTCAAGAAGTCACTCATGGAAGAATTTTACATTGAAGATACTAGTTTGATTACATGCAAGACTTTTCAGGAGTGGGTTTTACAACCCAATGAGGGTCTTGTGGCTACAAAATTGTTAAGAGAATTTGAAAGTCGATTTGAGCAGTTGGATCTTGTTGATGCCAGGAGGCATATTCCACAGTGGATTCCGTGCCACGGTGGATTCCGTGAGGTTTTACGGTGGATTCCGTAAACTTAGATGACCGGGGCTCATACACAAAGAGGATTCTTTGTGCGAGAAGTTGATGGGGACGCCTGTCCTTTTCGGGCGTTTCATTAATTTAGTGTGTACGTGGGTGATTCCATAGCGGGTGATTCCGCAAAATGCATATTAAATTAATAAACGTTTATGAGTTTAGAGTGCGCACTCGTAATAAATTAAGGTTAGGATTTATTTCTAACCAGTTGATTTATTTATGTAGCTGAAGACTGCTAGGTATTTACTTTTGTCAGTTTAATTGTATTATTTTACTAACGATTGTGAATGCTTCAGTTGATGTGTAGAGATAGCAGCAATGGCGGAGGAAAGCATTGGAGTCTAGCGAGTATTCGACCTTTGGACTATATTTTGATAGGCGCCACGCCTATATTTTATTATGTCTATTGAGACATTGATTATTGATTATTATTTTGTATGCGCTTATGCGCTTGGATATGTTATTTCTATTTGGACATTGAGATTGGGCGTGCCAGACTCTATGGGCACTATCCATTAGCTTTATTTTCCTATTTTTGTAGAAAGAAAACTCAAAAGCTAAAAGCTTGTTATATTTTTGTAAATTGGGCTATTATTGAGCATGAAGATTGAAATATACATAAAAATACATGCTTTGTGAAGCGCTCACACAAGGCATGGGGGGAGATTGAACCCAATTTGTCTCTTGCCTCTTGTCGTGCATGCTTTTACATGGTTTTTTGTGCAAAAAGGTAGAGTTCATTGTTCTTGGGGACCTTTAGGGATTCACTACGTGAGCATTCTGCGACCGATCTGCGCACCAGTGGTATCAGAGCGGAGTAGAGATCAAGAGCTTCCAATCGCTACCAATCTCGGGCGAAGGCGGAGCTCCAGGAACGATCGGGCTCTACAGTCAATCTCATCACGAACCGTCGATACAGGCAGACTTCTGGAGATCAAGAACCCCTGTTTCTACTGTCAGATCGCGAAGAACCAGGCTCTGTAGGCGAAGGACCACGCATCCATCTCCTTCATCAAGTCATGGTTATACAGTGAGCAAACTCTTAATCTATCTTTATCAAAAGCTTAATTGTAAAGCTTATGAGTCTTAAAGAAGCTTAATAGCTTCAAATTCATAATCGTGGTCTCATAAGACCCTTCCGAAAATTCCGCGCGGCCAAAAAACGGCCCCCCCACGAAATTTCACGCCGCCTGTTACTCCTCCATTAAGCTTATTAAGCTTAAGCTTAATCACTTAAGCTTAAGTCATTAAGCTCTCTTCAAATCACACAGGGCAGACAAGTCCACAAACTCCGGGTCCTGCACCGCAAAAGTCAAGTTCTGCAAGTCGACTATAATCAAGTTCTGCAAGTTCTGCAAGTCGGCCTAAGTTCAACAAGTCAGCAACTCTGCAAGTCTGCTAAGTTTGCAACTCTGCAAGTCAGACTAGTCAACTGGAGTCAGAACTGACTAGTGCTTAAAACTCATAGAAGACTTGTTCCTATGCAAAAACTCTGAACTGGAAAGTTGTTCGTGGCAAGCTGTTCTACCTATCTACAAGTTCGTTGAAGTACTTTCAGCAAACGGAGACAGAAAAATTACAGATTTTCTGAAAATTGAGAAATAAATACCCAAAAATACATAGCCTTGTAACCCCAAATTTGAGCTACGCTCATCCCGCTAACCTGATTTTGAGTGAGAAAGGTTTATTGAGTTTTGCAGGATGACGACCCCACATATGGATGATCCTATGGCTGAAGACGACTTACCTGAGCCTACTATGGAACAAAAGGTGGATCTAATCATGCTACAACTGGAAGAAGAGCGAAGGGCTAGGCAAGCACTGCAAGCGCAATTGACAAAACTACAAAGAGCGTCTACCGACAAAGAAGAACCTCAAGCTAAAGATTTGATTTGCCGTACCATCGACGCCACTCTTGAAGTACAAACCATTCGCAAGGAATCAAAGATAAGTAAACGAAGTTTCAAGTTTCGCACTTTCAATGGTATATGAGAAGGAAAGACTGTTTTATCATTCATTAGCCAGTTTGATGACTATTTCCATGAGGAAACTTATCCAGAAAAAGATAAAATCAAGTGTGTTACTAACCATCTGATAGACAGAGCATCACTTTGGTGGACTGTAGTACGCAAGAGCATAGAATGTCCTGCTACTTGGGAAGATTTCAAGAAGAAGTTCATGCAGAATTTCCTTCCACCGCAATTTCATGAGAAGGCTATCAAGCAATGGGATTTACTTCAACAACGAGATCGTGAGCCTATTCCACAGTATACAGAGCGTTTTTGGAATGCACTCCTACAGCTACGCATGCTTGAAGACGTACCAGAGACGACACATAAGCGGAAGTATATGTCTGGACTTCTTGGATATTACTACGCTGAAGTGAACATGTTCAAGCCTGCTACCCTTGAAGATGCCATCTCCTTAGCTCACGACACTGAAGATAAGTTACGCGGAAGAGACAGACGACCACAGCAATTCCAAGCCAACGGTAATTATGGATCTAAACAATTCAATTCCAATTTTAGAAGGTTTAATCCAGGTCGTTTCTCATCACCATCTTTCCACAAGAATTGGCCTAAACCACCTGCATTACCATCCACTGTCAATCCAAATCCAAAGCCTATTCCACAAGCAAATCCAAATGTACCCAGACTTCCAGCCATTGCAAATAATGTAACTAAAGCCAAGCCAATAGTATGCTATAAGTGTCACCAGCCAGGGCATCTCGCAGCAAATTGTCATTCAAAGAAGCCACTAGCACATATCAACTATCTTGGAGCCATGGACGAAGACGAGCATGAGGATATGCCAGATTTCACTGAAGATGAGGATGATCCTACTACTACTTCCGACACTTTACCAGGTATGCCTACTCCACATTCATTGTTGACCATGAAATGTATGGTGCATGGAAAGGAAAGAACTATCTTGCATGATGACGGTAGTACTCATGACTTTATTTCAGCAAAATTGGTAAAGGAATTGAAATTACATACTGTACCTACGCATTATCGCATAAAAGCTGTATTTTTAGACACTAGGTACAATGGCACATAAGAAGTACAAAATTTAGAGATTCAAATTGGTTCATATATTGAAAGAAGAAATTTCTTAGTTGTCCCATTACAGTCAAGTGACATTATTTTAGGAATGCCTTGGAGACACCAGCATAACCCAAATATAGATTATTCCACACACACAATGAATATTCATTTTCAAGGAAAATCTATTACATTATATGGTATGCATGCATCTAATATTTTTCCACTGCTTTCGCATACTCAAGCATAACGTGCACTACGCACGAATACTAAATCATATCTCATTTGGGTGAATGAATTGCACGCAAAGGAAAATCATATGCACCCTAGGCACAATGAATTTTTTGCATTTTTTAAAGACTGTTTTGCAGAAGATCTACCACCAGGTTTACCACCATCACGACCAGAAGACCATAAGATTGATTTAATTTCTGGCACACAACCACCTTACAAAGCACCATATAGGCACAATCAAATAGAGCAAAAAGAAATCCAAAGTCAAGTTGAAGAACTACTAAATAGAGGCTTAATTCGACCTAGCAGTTCTCCATTCGGTGCACCTATACTCTTAGTCAAGAAAAAGAATAATACCTATCGTATGTGTATTGACTACCGAGCATTAAATAAGATCACTATAAAGAATAGGTATCCTATACCTAGAGTTGATGACCTTATGGACAAACTGCAAGGATCTTCTATATTTAGTAAAATTGACCTTAAGTCTGGATATCATCAGGTGAGGCTAGATAGAACTGACATATTCAAGACCGCATTCAGAACACAGTTTGGCCATTACGAATTCTTAGTCATGCCATTCGGATTGACTAATGCACCTGCTACTTTCAGTAGAATGATGAACCGTATCTTTCTGAAATATCAGTATTGTGTGATTGTTTTCTTTGATGATATTTTGGTGTTTAGTCAAAGTGAAAAAGAGCATTATGAGCATTTATCATTAGTTTTTCAATTACTGAAAGAAAATCAATTGTTTGCAAATCCTAAAAAGAGTGAATTCTTTAAAACGAAAATTGAGTATTTAGGACATATTGTATCAAAAGAAGGAATTAAAGTTGATCCTAAGAAAATTGATGCAATATTGCATTGGCCTGTTCCTAAAAATGTACATGAATTATGTTCATTCCTTGGTCTTGCTAGTTTCTATAGGAAGTTTGTACGTAATTTCTCATTACTTGCTTTACCATTAACCAAACTTCTTAAGAAAGGAATTGTTTATCAATGGACTGAAACTCAGCAGAAATCCTTTGATTTACTGAAGCGTGCATTAACTAATGCCCCTGTTTTACAATTCCCTGACTTTAATAGACCATTCTTTCTAGTTGTGACCGATGCTAGCGGATCAGGAATAGGAGCCGTACTAATGCAAGACAATCATCCAATAGCATATTCTAGTTCTAAGCTAAAACCCTTTGAGCTCAAATATTCCACCTATGACAAAGAACTATTAGCAATTGTACAAGCATTAAAACAGTGGAAGCACTACTTAATGGGTTCAGAATTCATGATAAAGACTAACCAGCAAAGCATTAGACATTTACTTAGCCAACCCCAAATTTCTGACCGTCATATCAAATGGGCTTTCTTCATTCAAAGTTTTTATCCTATCATTCAATACCAACCTGGAAAAGAAAATGTAGTTGCTGATGCATTGAGTAGAAGACCTGCAATTCATAATATTTCTGTCATATCTTTTGATTCTTTGATTGCTATGAAAGATACATATCACCAGGATATTACTTTTCATTCTGATTGGCAAAAGTAAGTTCAAAATAATTGTATTCCTGTTGATTCATTGTCATATAATGATGGATTTATATTTTTTGAAAAGAGACGGTGTGTTACTATTCCATTCCGATCTTTTGTTTTGAATGAAATTCATTGTCCCCCATATCAAGGTCATAGAGGTATCATATCTACATTACGCATGTTAACTGAAGATTTTTATTGGCCGCATATGGATGCAGATGTATCTAATTTTGTTTCTGAATGTTTGATTTGTCAAAGAATAAATAGACATAATGGTAAACAGTATGGATTACTAATGCCTTTGTCTATTCCATCTAAACCTTGGGAACATATTTCTATGGATTTCATTACTGGTTTACCAAATACTAAATCTAACCATGACATGATTTGGACAATTGTAGATAGATTTAGTAAGCAAGCATATTTCATTGCATGTAAGAAAACTTTAACAGCATCACAAGCAGCACAGTTATTTTTGAAAACTATTTTTACTAACCATGGATTGCCAAAAGTGATTATTTCAGATCGAGATTCTAGATTTTGTAATAATTTTTGGATTACACTGTTTGCAAATCTAGGTACAAAGATTGATTTCTCATCTGCATTTCATTCAGAAACAAATGGACAAACAAAAGCCACAAATAGTACCATTTTAGATATTTTACGTGCATATACTATCTCTAAACCTCAGACATGGGATACTCATTTGCATTTATTACAGTTTGCATATAACAATACACCGCACACATCTATAAAGAAAGCACCTTTTGAAGTCATTTATGGATATAGATTATCTACACCTGTTGCATCTTTGTCTAATAGAATTCAGACTGCTGATGATATTACTACTATGCATAATACTATTTTTGATGAGGTTAAGGATATGATTGCTAAAGCCCAACAATCATATACCAAACAAGCCAACAAGAAAAGACAAGCTATGAATTTCAAAGTTGATGATTATGTTTGACTTAGAATAGAAAAGCGTAGACTGCAAAGTGTAGATAGACATCCAGTTGTCAAATTAGCTCCTAGATTTTATGGACCATTTAGAATCATTCATAAGATTAATGATAATGCATTCAAGTTAGAATTGCCATCTCATTGGAAAATTCATAATACATTTCACATTAGTTTATTGAGACCATTTAGAGGCCAATTACCTATCCACCATGTTTATGAAAACCCACCTTTATTAGAGGAAGAGACTGAAATACTTGAACCAGAAGCCATCATAGACACTGACTACATGACCACTAGAACTGGCCGAAGGTATTCTAGATATCTAGTTAAATTTAAGAACCATCCTGTAGAGGAAGCACAATGGATGCACGCTAGAGACTTAAATGCTTTCCCCACTCTGTTAGCTCCACATTGAGCTAATAGCAATTGAGGTCAATTGCTATCCCACCCCGGGGGTATGATGCCAGGAGGCATATTCCACGGTGGATTCCGTGAGGTTTTACGGTGGATTCCGTAAACTTAGATGACCGGGGCTCATACACAAAGAGGATTCTTTGTGCGAGAAGTTGATGGGGACGCCTGTCCTTTTCAAGCGTTTCATTAATTTAGTGTGTACGTGGGTGATTCCATAGCGGGTGATTCCGTAAAATGCATATTAAATTAATAAACGTTTATGAGTTTAGAGTGCGCATTCGTAATAAATTAAGGTTAGGATTTATTTCTAACCAGTTGATTTATTTATGTAGCTGAAGACTGCTAGGTATTCACTTTTGTCGGTTTAATTGTATTATTTTACTAACGATTGTGAATGCTTCAGTTGATGTGTAGAGATAGCAGCAATGGCGGAGGAAAGCATTGGAGTCTAGCGAGTATTCGACCTTTGGACTATATTTTGATAGGCGCCACGCCTATATTTTGTTATGTCTATTGAGACATTGATTATTGATTATTATTTTGTATGCGCCTATGTGTTTGGATATGTTATTTCTATTTGGACATTAAGATTGGGCGTGCCAGACTCTATGGGCACTGTCCATTAGCTTTATTTTCCTATTTTTGTAGAAAGCAAACTCAAAAGCTAAAAGCTTGTCATATTTTTGTAAATTTGGCTATTATTGAGCATGAAGATTGAAATATACATAAAAATACATGCTTTGTGAAGCGCTCACACAAGGCATGGGGGGAGATTGAACCCAATTTGTCTCTTGCCTCTTGTCGTGCATGCTTTTACATGGTTTTTTGTGCAAAAAGGTAGAGTTCATTGTTCTTGGGGACCTTCAGGGATTCACTACGTGAGCATTCTGCGACCGATCTGCGCACCACTTGTAGAACAGCAAGCTCTTGCAAGTTAGAAAATTGAATTGTTTCTACAGATAGTTGATCCTAAGCTTCAAGAGAAGCTTGATGATTTGCTGGAGGATCTGACTACAAAGGCAAGTCCAAAAACAGAGTGGAGACATGTCAAGGAAGCTATTACTGCACTTGTGAGGAAGCATAGAAGAAGGGAAAGATTCCATGTCTCTAGCTTGCCAACTGTTACGGGTAAGACAGTTGATGTATCCAGTAAGCCACCTACTTCTGTGGCTAATCGTATGGTTGTACCTACTATTGTTCCCTCTATTAGGGAATATGTCTTAGATGAATTGGTCAAAGGCATGCAAGATCTTCAATTGAAGGTTGAAAAATTAGATGAAAAAGGACAAGAAGAAAGGGGACGGGCAACAGTCCCTAAGCCAGGAAAAAGATGTATATGGTGTGATAGTTCGCAGCATGAGAGAAAGGATTATGTTGCCTATCAGGAGGCCTTGGCACGATAGCTTATCTTTTGGAAAGATGGCAAGATCCATGCATAAGAAACAAGATTACCTATTGCTTTGAATTCAAGAAAGGAAGCTTATGTGACAATACATGCTTCTACTTTTGGTCTACAGTTGGATAGAATGCATGACCGTTATGGTTGATCCAAAGGCTGAAATATGGACACATGCTTTATATGCAACTGAAAAGAGAAAGGTCACTGATAGTGAAATGTCTCATGCATAGCAAGACATTCGTGGCATAGCTGGTTGGGAATCACCGGTAGATGCATATTTAGCAAAGGTACAAAATACGGATATACTTGTGGAAGAAAAATGAAAAAGAGATGAAGATAATGCAAGGACATCTAAAAGAATGAGAAGAAGTGTGGATCAGTCTAAAGCCGCAAATCAGCCACCTCCTGAGCATGTTATGGAAGAGATTAATCAGGAGCAAAAACAGGATAACAAACAAGAGGGCAAAAGAAAGGGCAAGTAGCCAGGATATAAGTTGCAATCTGACATTGAGACGATAGACACATATCTTAAGAAGGTTCTTGAAGAATGGATATTAAACAGTCAGGTGGAATTCACCTTGGGATAGGTACTTGGCATCACTAAGCAAGAATTTCATGATGAGATCATTAACATAATTCAGAGGAAGTGTTAGTTTCTTAGTGATACAACTAGTGCATTGCTGCAATTTGAAGAGGAAATTGGCTTGTTGGGTATTTGGGCTGAATATGAGCATAAAGTAAGTACTCGATTATCTATACAGGATGCTACTAATCAGTGGACAGCATGTGGAAAAGAGAAGAAAGTGGCTGAAAATGCATTGTCTTATAGCAATATACATGGTGGTGTAAGGCAGATGCAACAATATCGGAAAGAGACTCTAGGATTTATTCCTCGAAGTCATTGTATAAGAAATCATTGGGCTAGAGCTACCATTGAAACGGTAGTGAAATTAGGAGAGCGTGATTTACTTGACCATGGGTCTGAGATAAATGTCATTGAGCATGGATTATGTGAACATGGTGTATGGCCTGTAGATACTGATCATGGTTGGTATATGAGGGCTGCAAATAACTCCTCAGGGAAGCTCTATGCTGCATGTCCTAATGTAAAAGTGATGATTGGTGATGTACAAGAAGAGCAACACTCCTTTGTGCAAGATAATTCATCATATGATGTGATTTTGGGACAGCTCTATATTACAAGAGTGCGTATGGGAACAAAGGTGCTTGATGATGGTTCTACTTATGTAAGAGTCAGAAGCAAGGATGGGAGGAAAGTAGTCCAATTTCTTACTGTTTGTGTTAATCATCTTAAAAATCGGGATCCGCTTCACGAGTCTCCTTTGGCTCCAAATGCAAGGGAATTCAAAGACTTGGATTTTCATTAAGCACTACTGTAATGCATGCCTACATTAGTGTTGTTCAGAGGGTGTACTTGCCTCTTGATGGAATGAAGCATGTATTTACTATTGGTTATTCTCAGTTTACAGCAAATAGTTCATGTTGGTTTAAGCCTATGGAAGCTATGTGCAATGCTGAACACATATCTATGAAACGGCCTACTAAGGAACTGAGAGCATTGGGACTATTAGCTAAAAATGAAGGCATTTCATGCTTCTTTTATGGGCTGAATATTAATGACACTATGGCTGAAATTTCAGCAACTATGCATGCAAAAAATGAGGTTGAAAACAGAGTGTTGTAAGTATGTTCTTTGGACATGTATGATATTATAGCATTATTTGCTCAGTAGGAAGGATTACAATGGGGTGAAGCACTTGTGGAGACAAAGTATAAGACAGTTGACAAAAAGATGAAACCAATTGCTTTGTTACTTCCACTAGAGAGTGAGGGTTTGTATGAAAAAGTACCAAGGCAGCCAAGCTTACAGGATCCTAAAGATATAGGTCATCAATTTACATCTAAAACATTGCGGGAATTGAAAGTTGGTATAGAAGAGTTTCTTTTGTCTGCTGAGAGATACTGTTTTATGCAGATGTTAGGTAAGCATGGAAAGGCATTTGCATTTCAGCCAAGTGAAATAGATTGTGTGGATCCAAATGTTGTCTCTCCTATGGTCATATTTACTATGCCACATGTACCATGGAACTTAAGGCCTATTCCAGTGCCTAAAGCTTACTTGCCAAAGCTGATGGATTTGCTAAATGAAAAGATTCGCATAAAGAACTTGGAGCCCTCTTCAGCCCCATATTCAAATCATTGGTTTATTGTGCCCAAAAAGAATGGGGCTTTGAGATTTATTCAAGACATACAACTGGTCAATAAAGTGACCACAAGAAATGTGGGTGTAGGTTCTGTGGTTAATGAATTTGCAGAGGCTTTTGCAGGCAGAGCGATCTATTCTTTAGGCGATCTTTACTTGGGGTATGATTAGTTTCGACTTACAATAGAAAGCAAGGATATCACAACCATGAAGACTCCTTTGAGGTTAGTACAGATGTGTACTCTCCCATAGGGTGCAATAAACTCAGTGGCACACATGACAAATTCTATGAATAGGGTACTCAGGGATTTTATACCACAATTGAAAATGCCCTTCTTGGATGATGTTCCAATCAAAGGGTATGCAATGGATAAAAAGAATGAAGAGATGGATGCTCATGGATGCAGACACTTTGTTGCAGACCATATTGTGGATTATGAGAGGATTTTGACGCGTCTAGAAGAGGTGCATTTAACTCTTTCTGGACAAAAGTCTGTCTTTGGAGTTGAAGAGGTTTGATTGTTGGGTATATATGCAAGCCCTATGGGCGAAGACCATCACCAGCAAAAATAGATGGGATTGATAGAATGCAAGATGTATGCACGAATGTATCAGCAGTGCGTAGATTCTTGGGAGCATATGTGTTCTATTTGATATGGATTCCTCACTTTGCACATGTATCCGATGCTCTATATCAACTTCTGAGGAAAGGTCAAAGATTTCATTGGGAAAGAAAGCATTAGAAAGCAATGAAGAAATTGAAGCAACTCTTAAAATCTGCTCCTACATTGAGAAAGGCTAACTATTCACATGGAAAGTCTATCATTATTACTGTGGATACAAGCCCAATCAGGATTGGATGGGCAATTGGGCAAGATGATGAGGAAGGGCAAAGATATGCAATACGCTTTAGTGCTAAAGTATTGATTGAATGACATAGAAGGTATCCACAAGTTAAAAGAGAATTATGGAAAATTGTGACAGCCCTTAAATGTGATAAGGAGTATTTTATGGGTGCTCATGTAGTCATTGAGATTGATAGTTTACCGGTATTTGGTATGATTACTAGTTGTGCTACCTCGGACATTGTGTAACGTGTCCGCTTGTCTACTTGTGGGACACATCTTAGCAACCCATCGAGAGGGGAGTCTAGAAAGAGCCACCTGGTACTCACAAGGAATGTCACAGGTTTGCGATCTACGTCTTCTCGAGTCTGCCTCGAAGCAAAAGTATACGACCGTTCCCACTTAGGACCGACCTGAAGTCAGGGTTTCTTTCCTATCAGCCAAGTCTCGAGAAAGTAGCTAGTGTCGACTCTAGATGAACCACTTTGCATAGGAACAACAAAGTGGAAGCGGATTTATGCTGCACTTGGTTCATGGAGAATGGGAAACGAGAGGGATGCAAAGCTCAACCTCTCTGCCCATAAGGCATAGTCCCATTCCGCTCCCCTAAAACAATATAAATCGGGATTCTCTATTGACTCTAGTTCTTCTCAGTTTCATTGTTACGTCTTTTGAGAAAAGTTCCCAGCTAACCTAGACCATCCTTCTGTAGGACGGATCCAAGTCACGTCCACCGCACTTTCCTCGATAGCTTTAGCTGTCTAATTAGATCCTACCACATTTATGTGTGACATTTAAAATCAGCTTCATTAATTAAGCCTTTTAGGACACAGAGTTCGTTCACATAATTTACAATATATACACAAAAACAAAACAAGCAGTCCTTTTATCAAACAAGTTCCTTAACTTATCTTTAAGTTAATCTTTGCCTCCTGCCCATATAGGAGAATTATGTATCCCTTCTATCCAACAGAAGTACCCGGTCCAAATCTCATGGCACCAAAACTTCCATCCTTTATCTAGAATAGAATCTTCCAACATCCCAGACATTAGGCTCACGAGGATCTCCAACTCCATTCTGGACAGGCAAAGGCATGTCCAGAGCTCCACCTAACCCACAAGCAGTCTAGGAGTGAGATGCCATTTCCCTAGTTGGCCTTTTCACCACTTGACCATCGGCATGTGAAGCGAGCAGTGCCCTCTCGAGATAATCCGCAATGTGACCTTGGAGACGATCCATGCGTGCAAAATATCATTCTTTAATTAATCCAATTAAAATTCAAGCACAATCAAAGTAATAAGCCCTAATATCATATTCTAGAAAAACATTCCTTTATTCCCATGGCAAATTGTCATTATAGACCCCTGCCATGCATTTTCCATCAACACAAGCCTTGGAATATTTATCCAAATCACAATGCAATTATCCCTTGATTGAAAGAAAAACATTTAGGGTGTTGTTCAATCAACCAACAAAACTAATTGTATTTTTTTCAAACAATATAATAATAGACACGACAATAATTCCATTGCATATTCACTCTCACCCTTGGGGCCAAAGACTAGAATTTACTTAATATTCCATCCTTTAGTCTAAGGCATATGCTAAAGGTTCCAATACTATACATGACGTAAGTCCTATCATTCCAATACAAATTAATCAATCTAGCAAGAGCATTTATACCTCTTCTCTAAGTGACAATGATCTTTTAGCGTTTTTCTACTATGCAACATTTTTTTTCTTGGCTTTATCTTCCTTTCTCCTAAGGTAAGGATTCATGTCATCAATGTAAAGCTTACATAATCTCTCCCATGTATGTACCATGTATATGCATTTGCAAACTTTAAATAATATTATCATCGGTAAAGATTAATCAAAGACTCATCAATGCTCAATACTTTAGTGTCCCATATGTTGCTTATGCTATGCATGGATTCATCACATAGCAACTAGGTGCAATTTAACTCCCTTTGATACAAGCACTTCACAAACTTCAACTTTGAATATTTGAGATGCAATTTATCATTTTCAATGACCTATTCTAGCACCACAATGTACGGAGCCTAATGTATCTCTTGTGAGCATTAAAACAAGCATTTATCAATTTGAAAATACATTACTCACGACCGGTACCGCAATTGGATTGACAGTGATGCCTTCGCCCGAAGCTCTGTTGATGTTTGTAGGATTGTCATCTACACGCGACATTCTTCACCTGGAGACCATCGTCTGCAAGTAGACTCAAGAGATTAAGAAGGTGAAATAGATTCGAGATGGGAGAGTGTAAGAGAAGATGGTTAAATCTAGGATCGAGATAGAGGGAAATTGTGTAGCCTCTCGGGGTAACTCTACTCTCTCTCTCCCACACAATCTCTTGGAGGGGTATACTCTCTCTCTCCCTCTCTCTTGCAGCCTTTTAGGGTCTCCGTATGCTCCCTTGTGCCTCCCCATGCCTCATATTTATAATGAATTAGAGAGGAGGAGATAAGTCTGAGAAGAAAAGTGGAGGGGCTCTTAGAAGACTCAGTGATCTGATGCTCAAATCATAAATCTAATTGTTGCATTGGCTCCAAAAGGGGGGTAAAACAGCAAGACACTTGATTAGAAAGCTCTTAGTTCACTCCTTCTTCTTTTCTCTGTTTAAAGTCACGACATGCGTGATTTTGCAAGTCACTTTTGTTTATTTCTCTTTTTATAAAATCTCCAAAACTAACTAAATCATCATTTGTCTTTTCTTTTAAATGAATTTTAGTTCTATCTTTTTAGGATAATATCTAAAATATAATAGTTTTTCCCTCCCCCCCAAGAATCTAATATTTTTGGACCATTCAAACTATACACATTAATACTAGTGATTAATATGGCTCATAAGTCCCGTTTACATTATACTTTTCATGAAGGGTGGTTACGGTCCTTATCAATCCGAGAAAAATGTCAAATTTATGACTCTCGATTTTTTAAAATATATTTTTGATTGAATGAAAATTATTAGCTATTAATGCTAGTCAGTATTACCTTAGTTAGTCTTTAGTTAGTAATCTTACTAACTTATTAATTGACTAACTAACTTTTGAACTAACCAACTAACTTTTATTGCGTGGAAATATTACATCCTCCCCCCCCCCTTAGAGAGATCTAGATGTCCTCATCTCAAGAGAAACTGGGGAAGACAAGCACTAATGGGGCTTATGACCTGTGGGTTAAGACCCACCATGCATCCGATGTGCTACTCTTAATGTTTGAAATAGTGCACTCATATTATTCGAATTAACCATAGGTACAAGAGTAGGATTTATTCTCAATTGTGTTACATGTCGATTAAGCTTCTAGGAATTTTAGTCCTCCTAATAAGGTTTAGTGGGCTCTAGATCTTCCTCTTCATCTGATTCGTCTATATATCCATAGATTGCACATGTGTAGCTTCGTTTTCTTGGAGGCTCAATATCTTCTAAACCTAGATCAGGGTAGTCTGCTTGGATGTATCCTAGCTCATTACAATGAAAGCATTGACAGTATGGACATCTCCTATGGATGTGCCCTATCTCTCCACACTTATGGCATCTCTTACCCTGATCTCCATAATCATCTTTGCTACAATTGCCCGATTTAAGTTCTTGGATGATTGGATTCGCTTGGAGTAATGCGTCTTGCAAGTCCATTGGACACATTGCTTCAAGACAGTGGTTCAGAGGAGTGTTCAGGCCATGGAAAAACTTGGATACTTGTTGTGTAATATCCATAGGTGGCACATATTTTAGTAGGATTACAAACTTTGAGTAGTAAGCTTCCAAGGTTAATTCCAACTACTTGAGCTTGAATAATTCATTCATCTTCAAGGTTAGATAGGTTCCCGAATCAGAGAAATGGTCATCCATCGTCTCAATCCATATCTCTGCTTCTGCTGCGACGTCTAACCCTTCTCCATCAAACTTGGGTGCCTTAATTTGCTTGAGAAGAAATTTCTTCTCTTGCATGTCAGCATTCGTGGGTGCATAAGGTGCCTGACAATTATGCCATACCAATCAGGTTATTTCTCTTTAGGATATATCTATGAACCGAACATTAATCAATCATGTATCATCATGAAGTTTCCCTCTGATACCAACTGTAACGTGCCCGCTTGTCCACTTGTAGGACACATCTTAGCAGCCCATCGGGAGGGAGTCTACAAAGTGCGACCTGGCATTCGCAAGGAATGTCACAGGGTTTGCGATCTACATCTTCCTAAGTCTGCCCCGAAGCGGAAGTATCCGACCGTTCCCACTTAGGACTGACCTGAAGTCAGGGTTTCTTTCCTATCAGCTAAGTCTCTAGGAAGTAGCTAGCATCGAGCTCTAGATAAACAACTTTGTGTAGAAACAATAGAGTCAAAGTGGATTTATGCTGCACTTGGTTCATGCAGAATGGAAAACGAGAGGGATGAGAAGCTCAACCTCTCTGCCCATAAGGCATAGTCCCATTCTGCTTCGCTAAAACACCATAAATCGGTATTCTAACTCTATTGATGCTAGGTCTTCACAGTTTCGTTATTACATCTTTTGAGAAAAGTTCCCAGCTAATTGGGACCACCCTTCCGCAGGACGGACCCAAGTCACGTCCACTGCACTTTTCTTGATAGCTTTAGTTGTCTAATTAGGTCCTACCACATTTATGTTCGACATTTAAAATCAACTTCATTAATTAAGCCTTTTAAGGCACAGAGTCCATTCAGGTAATTTACAACACATACACAAAAACAAAACAAGCAGTCCTTTTATCAAACAAGTTCCTTAACTTATCTTTAAGTTAATCTTTGTCTCCTATCCATACAGAAGAATTATGTATCCCCTCTGTCCAATAGAAGTAGCAGGTTCAAATCTCATGGCACCGAAATTTCCATCCTTTATCTAGAATAGGATCTTCCAACATCCCAGACGTTGGACTCACGGGGATCTCCAACTCCACTCTGGACAGGCAAGGGGTGTCCAGAGCTCCACCTGACCCACAAGCGGTCTAGGAGTGAGATGCCATTTCCATGGTTGGCCTTTTCACCACTCGACCATTAGCATGTGAATCGAGTAGTGCCCTCTTGGGATAATCTGTGATGTGATCTTGGAGATGATCCACGCGTGCAAAATATCCTTCCTTAATTAATCTAATTAAAATTCAAGCACAATCAAAGCAATCGGTCATAATATCATATTCTAGAAAAACATTCTTTTATTTCCATTGCAACTTGTCATTACAGACCCCTGCCATGCATTTGCCATCAACACAAGCCTTGAAATATTTATCCAAATCACAATGCAACGATCCCTTGATTGAAAGAAAAACATTTAGGGTGTTGTTCAATCAACCAACAAAACTAATTGTATTTTTCCCAAACAATACAATAATAGATACAATAATAATTCCATCGCATATTCACTTTTCCCCTTGGGGCCAATGAGTAGAATTTACTTAATATTCTCTCCTTTAGCCTAAGGCATATGCTAAAGGTTTCAATACTATACATGACATAAGTCCTATCATTCCAATGCAAATTAATCAATCTAGCAATAGCATTTATACCTCTTCTCTAAGTGACAATTATCTTTTAGCATTTTCCTACTATGCAACATTTTTTTTCTTCGCTTTAGCTTCCTTTCTCCTAAGGCAAGGAGTCGCATGTCATCAATGTAAAGTTTACATAATCTCTCCCATGTATGTACCGTGTATCATATGTATTTGCAAAGTTTAAACAATATTATCCTCAGTAAGATTAATCAAAGACTCATCGATGCTCAATACTTTAGTGTCCCATATGTTGCTTATGCTATGCATGGGTTCATCACATAGCAACTAGGTGCAATTTAACTCCCTTTGATACAAGCACTTCACAAACTTCATCTTTGAATATTTGAGATGCGATTTATCCTTTTCAATTACCTATTCTAGCACCACAAGGTACGGAGCCTAATTTATCTCTTGTGAGCATTAAAACAAGCATCTATCAATTTGAAAATACATTACGTACTACCGGTACCACAATTGGATTGACAGTGATGCCTTTGCCCGAAGCTTTATTGCTGGTTGTAGGATTGTCATATACACGTGACATTCTTCACTTGGAGGCCATCGTCCACAAGTAGACTCAAGAGATTAGGAAGGTAAAATAGATTCAAGATGGGAGAGCATAAGAGAAGATGGTTAAATCGAGGATCAAGATAGAGCACCTCCAGGATTTGTCACACCTGTGGGGACATCTACTCCAGTTACTCTAGCTTTTGCATAGCCGTCAGCAGGTGGCACCCCTTTTGGTGGCACCCCATTTGGTGGCACCCCTTTGAGTGGCACTCGGAGAGAGGGTACCCCCGTCGGTACACCGGATGTATAGGGGTCTCTTGGATATGCCCAGGAGCGTGGACGGAGATGGGAGAGGACCCATCTTAGGCAGACTCCTAGGGGTTATGGATACCTAGTTGATAGTAGGTCAGGAGCGGTTATCATGAATGATGAGGGGAGGATGGTGATGGCTCACATGAGGAAGTTGTGCCAATAAGTTTTTCGCCACAACGTCCTGGATCATTGGAAGAACATACCGGAGGGGAGTAAGGACTACATAGTAGCATCCTTGCACGAGGAGTTTCCGGTGCCAGCCGCAGTAGATAGATTCTCTATGGGTTGGATGATGGATTGTATGTGTGCATACATGTCACATAGACAATTCGACGCACGCAAGGCAATCAAGAGTGGGGCTGCAAAGCCCAAGTGGTTAGATGCAAACGATTGGCGCCGACTGAGGGAGGAGGCTACAGATTTGCCAGGACATTGGAGTCAGCGGGAGGCGGCGAGGGCATGACTCGAGGCCGGACTGGTGCATCATCTTGGGAGTGGTGGCCACAGGACATATTTGGAGGAGTTTGTAAGTTTCTCTTTTCTTTTGCTTATTTGTTTTTTTGAAATATTCTTTGTACTGACAATCATGTTTCTAACAGTTAGCATTTTGTTTTCTTTGCAGCACTCCATTACAAATCGCGATCCACAAGGCCTTGAGACTCGATATGCAGAGAGGCACGGTCTCAATGTATTGATCAACTGATTGTATAGACACGGCGGCCCTGTAAGTCACTCATCTTTCTTGTCCGTAGTTACCATGAGATATTTTAATACATTATTGTATGGTGGATTGATATGTTGTTTTTTTTTCTACAGAATCCGTTTGATGCTCCTTTGCGGCAGGACGAGCTTTCGGGGGACGAGGATTTGTAGCTTGCCCTTGGATCCTTGGAGCTCACACACCTTTAATTTTTAGTCGCCTGATCTATGTAGACATTTTCTATGTATTAGTGATATCCTTTTATGATTGTACCAATCGCATTTTATGCGATCATGTATTTATTTCATGTATCAGTTTTATGATTTCAGTATACATTCTTTTTGTTTGCAAGCGCTTTGTATGCAGTAGTGCAGAAACTATTTTGTATGGCTCTCATACAGCACACAGCTGCCCTGCCACAAATTTTTTTCCCCTGTTACCGTCACTATTTGTGTCGCAAATTTACTGCTCGCGTCGCTATTGGCCTCACTATGAGCGTCGCAAATTTAGCGACGTGTATTGTGATAGCGACGCGTATTGCGATGTTTCTATGGCGTCGTCAATAACGACGCTTTTTGCGATGACGGAGGCAAATTTTGTTGTTTGTATTTTCGTCGCTTTAAACGTTGGTATAAGGTCTATATCTTGTAGTGCAAATTAAAGCATATTGTAGGAATGGAGAATCCAGTTGTTGCTAATTGGTGGCAAAACATGTATCGAGATATAGAGCATTTTGTTAAAACCTGTTATGTGTGTCAGATGTATTCTATGATCAAGCATTGAGATGGGTTACAACTGACTTATCCCTTATGTATACATTATAGATGGGTTATTGATCTTGTAACCATGCCTACAGGGATATGGAATACGCAGTATTTAGTGCTTGCAAGGGAAGATCTAACCAATCAAGTTGAAGGTAAAGCAAGACC